>NW_017802503.1:456452-457518 GCF_001625305.1 Branchiostoma belcheri
CCAATGCTGTTCCCCTTAGCCGATTTCTACTATTTATTCAGCCTGCAAAGGAGTCTGGTGGAGACTACCATTTTTCCTTGAATGTAAAAATACGAACTACCTGGACACGCCCCAAACTGGCGAGTTTAGGCCCCCGTATCTTTGCACAAGGCAACAATCTTAACCTGTTGTTCTATACATGTACGTTGTTCGTTAAAGCAAGGAAGTTCTACAAGATAGAACGTCCTTGGTTAAAGGTGACGATCAAATTGGCCACATGAGTTCCCATTTGCCCCCGAATAAATCTGCTTTGTGAATATTAGTGCGCCCATGTAATGCTACTACAATATACATGTAAACGAGCCAATGATGTTTGGATATGTATTAATTGTGTGTTGTTTTTGTCGGCACAGAAATGTCGGCAACCGAAAAAAAGCTCCCTCCGGACGGAGGGGACAAAAGCGGGGCGACCGTGGACATCAGAAGGCTCAGCTCGGGGCGTCTGCACCCTGTGCCCGATGAATGTTTGGAGTACGTAGAAGGCTCCGTCTACGACTACGACATTCCAGAGGATGTTCACGGATACGAAGAAGACGAGTCTGTCTACCGTACGGCGGAGGATGTTCACGAAGAAGACGGGTCTGTCCACGACAAACCAGAACCAGAGGCCGCTCACGGAAACAAAACTCCTGGCGAGGAAGAAAGCTTTGCCTACAAGGCTAAAGGTACGTCTGAACACACACTCACAAATCAGGGACCAGTCAGTACTGCTATAGTCTGTAGGGGGGGAAAGCTCCAAATCATTTATACTAAACTCATATTATATAATTAGTTGGAAAATGTATAGCCTCCTTCGCAGTCCGACGCAAGTAGTATGCGGCCGCGAGGGACGATTTGCTGCCGAGGGAGTTTTTGCCACGGAGAGAAGGTTGGAGCGCGAAACCTTCTCTCCGTGACAGAAACTCCCTCGGCAGCAAATCGTCCCTCGCGGCCGCATATTACTCGCGTCGCTTAGATTAAAAATAACACCGACGCCCAACAAGACTGCGAAGGAGGCTAGAAAATGTATAAGATCGCGGAACTCTAA
>NW_017802503.1:457538-482522 GCF_001625305.1 Branchiostoma belcheri
ATTGTATGGTCTTAATTTGCGGTTGTGGAGAATTGATGTAGGTTAAGGTGTCCCCACTTATCTTTTGTGTTCAGCCCGTGTCATTGGCCTGTGGACTAGGGTGATATCTAGCAGAGTGATCGTGCCTGCAGTGGGTTGTGGGATCGTGGTGATAGCGTCAGCTGTCGCCGCTATAATCCTGACAACTTTTCTCGGCCTTGCGAGAACTCAGGTAGGCCAGTAGGTCCCCATTCATTCCCTGTAATTATCGTCTTCAAAGCCCGATAATGCTGGGAGTACGTTGCCGCCGAAAGAGATTGCTGTAAATAAACTGGCTTCTATCGTAGCTTCATTCCACCTAGACGACTTTGTAAGAGTCATTACGTCGGCGTCACATTTGGTAACCGCCAGAAGGTCGCCGCTTTTCAAAATCCCCAGAGTCGAAAACAAATTCTCCTGAGCTCTCTTCTCCAAGCAGACTCCGTGGGGCTTAAGGGGAGTCTCTATTGGCCGGCTGTATTCACTGGATAAAGACTGTGGTGCAAGGGGATACAGATTCTGTGGTGCAAGGGGAGTCTATATTAGCCGGCTGTATCCACTAGAAACAAGCAACCAATATAGACTGCCCTTGCCCCATGGAATCTGCTTGGAGATTATTCTCTTTGAGCTCGTCCAGCATTGAGACGCCGGCGTTAGAACTGTGTCATTGTCATTGTCAGTAATGATGTTGAGGGATTTGCTTTACAAATTCAGTACGAAACGATTTGACCTTGTACGTAATGATGAACCTCGGATTCTAAATGTAGTCTCCATACGGCTGTAGGACGCACTTGGCTCAATGATGCAAGAAGACATGATGATCAGGGCAAACCTACAGAAAGTGAGCTCTCCATTCCTGACGACATTCTTCGACTATAACCACACTGCTGCACTGGAATGGCTGGAGCCATTTGCAAACATCAGCCTGGACTCCAAGACCCTGCCAGTAACCGTCACGTCTCTGCCAACCACAGGTAAAAAATGTTTGTATGAGGTCCTCAATGATTCTGGTATGTGCTTTTCTACGATTAATCTTAACGAACGTTTCCCCATTTCCTGTTTTGGCACAGACCTGAATGAATGTACCTGGAAACCATGCCTACATGGACGCTGTGTGAACAAAGATGGCGGATACAAATGTACCTGCAACCCTGGATGGACTGGACAGAACTGTCAGCAAGGTGAGCGTTTAATAAGTGTTAGGCATATAAGCCAGGATTCTTAACACTGTATAGCTACTGTTTTGCTATAAGATGATATTTGGCTTTTTAGAATTTATACGATTATCTTCATCACACAGGCCTGAATGAATGTGATGGAAACCCATGTGAACATGGACGCTGTGTGAACAAACGATGGCGGATACAAATGTACCTGCAACCCTGGATGGACTGGACAGAACTGTCAGCAAGGTGAGCTCTTTTTGTGTAGCAGTCGAAGATTTAGGTGCAGTGTGTATGAGCCTATAAATCAAGGTCCGTGATTCATTGACTGTCATTTCCTAGAACAAAGTTGAAATGCCCGACATGCATTTACTCCAATGCCAGTAATTCCATTTTGCACAGCAACGTTTTTCTGTGTTGATACAGACCTGAATGAATGTACCTGGAAACCATGCCAACATGGAAGCTGTGTGAACAACGATGGCGGATACAAATGTACCTGCAACCCTGGATGGACTGGACAGAAGTGTCAGCAAGGTAACATTTCTGTAGCATTCAAAGTTCCAATGTAAATGCAATGTGGATGTTTCTGTGTTTTCTATATTGTAAAGCCCTTATCCGATTGACTCTCAGTCTGTTTGCAAGCAAAATTTACATACCCAACAATGCCTAACATCCATTTATACTGGAAATAGTTGGCAATTTCTTCCTGCTTGACCACAATAACCTGTTTTCCATGTTTTGGCACAGACCTGAATGAATGTACAAAGACACCATGCCTACATGGACGCTGTGTGAACAAAGATGGCGGATACAAATGTACCTGCAACCCTGGATGGACTGGACAGAACTGTCAGCAAGGTGACATTGTTGTGGCATTCAAAGTTGCGATGTTGATACAATATGAATTTTTCTGTCTTTCTGTATTTCCTAAAGCCCTTGTCCGATTGACTATCAGTCTGTTTGCAAGCAAAATTTACAACCCAGCAATGGCCAACATCCATGTATACTGGAGATAGTTGGCAATTCCTTCCTGCTTGACCACAACAACCTGTTTTCCCTGTTTTGGCACAGACCTGAATGAATGTACAAAGACACCATGCCTACATGGACGTTGTGTGAACAAAGATGGCGGATACAAATGTACCTGCAACCCTGGATGGACTGGACAGAACTGTCAGCAAGGTAACATTTCTGTAGCATTCAAAGTTCCAATGTAAATGCAATGTGGATGTTTCTGTGTTTTTCTATATTGTAAAGCCCTTGTCCGATTGACTATCAGTCTGTTTGCAAGCAAAATTTACATACCCAGCAATGGCCAACATCCATGTATACTGGAAATAGTTGGCAATTTCTTCCTGCTTGACCACAATAACCTGTTTTCCCTGTTTTTGGCACAGACCTGAATGAATGTACCAAGAAACAATGCCTACATGGACGCTGTGTGAACAAAGATGGTGGATACAAATGTACCTGCAACCCTGGATGGACTGGACAGAACTGTCAGCAAGGTGACATTTTTGTGGCATTCAAAGTTGCGATGTTGATACAATATGAATTTTTCTGTCTTTCTGTATTTCCTAAAGCCCTTGTCCGATTGACTATTAGTCTGTTTGCAAGCAAAATTTACATACCCAGCAATGGCCAACATCCATGTATACTGGAGATAGTTGGCAATTCCTTCCTGCTTGACCACAACAACCTGTTTTCCCTGTTTTGGCACAGACCTGAATGAATGTACCAAGAAACCATGCCTACATGGACGTTGTGTTAACAACGATGGCGGATACAAATGTACCTGCAATCATGGATGGACTGGAAAGTACTGCCAGCAAGGTGAGATATTTTGCGGCACTTAAAGTTTCAATACAATGTGACTGGCATTTGTTTCTGCATTTCGTAAAATCATTGCTCGGTCATTGGTAAGACAGTTAGAATCCCAAACATCTATACTACAAATGTTTGTCGATTTGTCTCTGGTTTAGCACAACCTGTTTTCCCTGTTTTGGCACAGACCTGAATGAATGTACCAAGAAACCATGCCTACATGGACGCTGTGTGAACAAAGATGGTGGATACAAATGTACCTGCAACCCTGGATGGACTGGACACAACTGTCAGCAAGGTGAGCTTTTAATTAGTCTTAGTCATATATGCCTGGATTCTTTTATCACTTTCTTGAAACATGAACCTTTTTACTGTATATCTACTGATTTGCTATAAGATGATATTTGGCTGACTCAGCTGTAGGATTTATATGATTATCTTCATCACACAGACCTGAATGAATGTACCAGGCACCCATGCCTACATGGACGCTGTGTGAACAAAGCTGGTGGATACAAATGTACCTGCTTACCTGGATGGACTGGACAGAGCTGTCAGCAAGGTGAGGTCTTTTTGTGTAAAAGTCGAAGTTTTACAATAGATGCATCGTTTATTAGCCTACTTAGGGTATTTTACTGATTTACTCTCATTCTAAAACAGTGTTGAAATGCCCAACATCCATTTACTCCATTAATTTAACTTAGGACAGCAACGTTTTTCTGTATTTATACAGACCTGAATGAATGTACCGGAAACCCATGCAAACATGGACGTTGTGTGAACAAAGATGGCGGATACACATGTACCTGCAACCCTGGATGGACTGGACAGAACTGTCAGCAAGGTGAGTGTTAAATTAGTGTTAGTCATATATGCCAGGATTCCTTATCACTTTCTTGAAACATGAACCTTTACACTATGTAGCAACTGATTTGCTATAAGATGTTATTTGACTTACTCAGCTGTAGGATTTATATGATTACCTTCATCACACAGACCTGAATGAATGTACTGGAAATCCATGCCTACATGGACGCTGTGTGAACAGAGATGGCGGATACACATGTACCTGCAACCCTGGATGGACTGGACAGAACTGTCAGCAAGGTGAGTGTTAAATTAGTGTTAGTCATATATGCCAGGATTCCTTATCACTTTCTTGAAACATGAACCTTTACACTATGTAGCAACTGATTTGCTATAAGATGATATTTGACTTACTTAGCTGTAGGATTTATATGATTCTGTTCATCACACAGACCTGAATGAATGTACTGGAAATCCATGCCTACATGGACGCTGTGTGAACAAAGAATGGCGGATACAAATGTACCTGCAACCCTGGTATAGGACTGGAAAGTACTGTCAGCAGGGTGAGATTTTTTGCTGAATTTTAAGTTTACAGTATGGCTGACTATCAGTCATTTGGAAAGAAAGTTAGAATCCCCAACATCTATACTAGAAATGTTTGTCGATTTGTTCCTGTTTTCCCTGTTTTGGCACAGGCCTGAATGAATGTGGCGGAAACCCGTGCATTCATGGACACTGTTTGGACGTATGTGGCTTAGTAGACATATGTTACTGCAACCCCGGATGGACTGGACGGAACTGTCGACGTCGGCAAGGTGAGTTTTAATCTCTTGTGTTGGCAAAATAATGAAATTTTAGCGCATTTAGATTGGACAGAGATTCTTCCAAGAACAGTTTGTAAACTACTTAAAAGGAGTTGAAATTTTAATACCGTAATCGTTAGCACAATAACTTGATTTTCCTGTTTTGACACAGACCTGAATGAATGTACCAGAAACCCATGCAAACATGGACGCTGTGTGAACAAAGATGGCGGATACAACTGTACCTGCAACCCTGGATGGACTGGACAGAACTGTCAGCAAGGTGAGTAGTTTTCAGTGTGTACAGTCAAAGTTTAATGTCTGTTCTTTATTAGTCAAAGGTCCCTGACTCAATATCACGTTTTGAATAAGACGAGAATGTCCAATATCTATGTACTGTACTTGCTTATTAGCTAGCTCTATCTAGCATAGTTGACTTTTTTCTTTTGACGCAGACCTGAATGGATGTGCCAGGCGTCCATGCCAACACGGACGCTGTATGAACAAAGATGTCGGATTCAAATGTACCTGCGACGCTGGATGGACTGGAAAGTACTGTCAGCAAAGTGAGCGTTTTGTAGCATTCAAAGTTTAAATGCAATGTGGCTGATATTTGCTTGTTTCTGTATTTTGTAAAATCATTGTTCAACTATCAGTCATTTGGAAAGAAAGTTAGAATACCCAACATCTACAGTACAAAGGCTTTTCGATTTGTCCCTGTTTTAGCACAACAACCTGTTTTCCCTGTTTTGGCACAGACCTGAATGAATGTGGCGGAAAACCGTGCATACATGGACACTGTTTGAAACTATATGGCGCATACATATGTACCTGCAAACCTGGATGGACTGGACAGAACTGTCGACGTCGGCAAGGTGAGTTTTAATCTCTTGTGTTGGCAAAATAATGAAATTTTAGCGCATTTAGATTGAACAGAGATTCTTCCAAGAACAGTTTGTAAACTACTTGAAAGAAGTTGAAATTTAAATACCGTAATCGTTTATGTTACAGCCAAACAATGTCCTGCGGGGTGGAGTGGATATAAGAACCACTGCTACAAGTTGATGAAAGATGCAGCCAAATGGAAGAAGCAAAGAAACGATAGTGAACGACTCGGTGCAAATCTGGCATCTGTCACAAGCCGTGACGAGGCCAACTTCATCAACACTATCATCACTGGCGGTGGGTAATACAACAAAGTTCCTTATCACATTATAATGTTTCGTGGCAGATCTCACCAACAAATAGCATTTCTTGTTGGTCTACAGGACAGCTATAAGAAAAGTGAAAGGTGCAACAGAATCAGTAATTTCTCCTTCTAAAAACAAACCCTATTACGTTATGGATCTGCATAACATGTCTGACTGATAAGCTGCATAATGCTCTTTCAATTGCAGCTCCTAAAGGGCAGTGGCAGAATTATTTCGTCTGGTTTGGACTTCGTCGCAAAGACGGATTCAGGAAGTTTACGGATGGGTCACCGGTTACCTACACAAACTGGGAGCCGGGTCAGCCCAACGACAAACGCAGTCTCTTCTCAGCATTCAAGGGACAGGACTGCGTCGGCATGTACTCAAAGGTGTGTGCTCGAATGTGTTGCTGAGATTGCATATTTAGGTTTGCTAGACTATACTTATAATGTCGTTAATGTTAGTTATGTTTTATTGCAATCCCATTTTCTATTTGGTCGAGTAGAGGATTGCAAATCTGATGATGTGGCTCTACACATATTTACAAGGCCGGCGATGACAACAGGATTTTAAGCTACGTATACCCTACGATAATTGACAAAGTGGTAAATAATACAATCATTAATAATAGTAATAAACTAACAACAATAAATTGAATTGAATTCCCACGCTAGTTGTATTAAGAATTGGGAACGGAGGAGACTGATTAATGTCATCACCCACCACCCACAGTACATTAAATTTTATTGACACTCTAAAAAAGGTGACATGTGCCACTTTATTGTATGTTGTTGTTCTTTCTTCAACAGACTGGCAAGGGGTGTAGCGGCATGATGTTCAAGAATGTATATGTGGAAAAGGGACAGTGGAATGATGACCAGTGCTACCGTTCCTATCCGTTCATCTGCAAGCGTCCAAAATGACAAAGCTCCATTCTTCCCCAGCGAAACCCTGTCATCCCAACAAGGCAGGTGGACGGGACAAGTGAAGAAAGTGGAAGCCACATTGTAAGTCGTAGAAGCTGCAGCACACGCCTTTAGCGATTAAGGGTTAATGACCCACCTCAGGTTGTTAATTGTGACATAACACCTGGTCGTCGACCTATGGAAGTATAGCCACCGAACAAACCACCGAGTGAGCGAAGTGTTATGTCACAGTGAACACTGAGGGATGAACGGGTCGAAAACGTTATTTCATGACAATTCACACTGACACCGATATCAAAAATGTTAAAAATTGAAAGCCATCATTCCTTGTGTGCATTGTTGGCTGATTAAATCCATGGCTTTCTTCTTCATTAACCCATTTTGTGAAAGCTTTTAATCTTCTTCTCAAGTTTTCAAACATACACTGGCAGGGGGACACATTATATATAGTTTGTTACAGTATGAAAAGCAATATTTAATAAAAAAAGATATACAAGATACAATAATACTTGTATACATCTTCTTCGTGAGACAAACCAAAAGCATGACAGCCTAAGCTAAATCATGTAGCTGACTTTGTTTGAACCATTCTTTGTTCATGAAAAGTTCAAATCAGCCTGTAGGCGGCTTTTCATGATGTTGTAAAGTCTAATGATGCAGTAGAGGGAAGAATTTTGTTTCATTTTTTGTTCTCATCTTAGGGGACTGTGACTTTTGCCTTAGGGGGGTGTAACCTCTCTAAGTTATATATACATCTTGAGTTATATTCTTATTTTAGTAGAAAAGCACTTTTTGTTCTGATAAACTTGAGGAAATTTGACGAAATGAATCTAATTTAAGAGCATTTTTCATAGTCATCAACAGAAAGCACAGGTAGGTTTAAAGGGCACCTACTACACTGAATAGAAGGCTTTAATAGCATTAATAATGTTATCATTCATAATATCAAAACTAAAATATCAAAACATACAATTTTGTAAAAGACTTTCAAATAGACCTGTGTGTCTGCATGTCAGTAAATATTTCTAAAACGTTCCATGGATCACTTGGTCAACTTGAATCGCATTGTTGTAGGAAAATTCTTGTAATGTGCTTGGATTTCAATGAAAACATTATTTTAACTGAAGAAAATGAAAAATAATGTAAAATGATAGTAGCTTTCTAGTTTCTTGTGCTCATTAAGCCGAGTTACACACTCATTTTATGTCATTTAGAGGTTCACTTCTATGGTTGTTCTCGTGTAGCAATTACAATCAAGTAAATGTGGCAATGTGGCAACAATTATTGCATTATTAAGTTTCAATTTTATACCACTTGAAGGAAGAAATGGTTCCATTAATAAGCTCTTGAAAATGTTGTATTTATCTTACTTTCAAATCGTATTAGTCCATAGCATGTACAGTATGCAATGGAGGAAGAGAAAAATACATATGAATAGTTTGTACTGCAGTCATGAAATATGTTCTGCATTTGGTTTTGCATGAAATTTGTTCTGCATTTGGTGAGTTTTCGAAAGTTGTCAAAGCTTAAGTGAGGGACTATTCGATTGAATATATCAATATTAATACATTAATGTATTATAATATATCAATATACATGAATACATTGATATATTATAATATATTAATAATGATATAATATAATAATGTATTATATAATCATAACATAATATAATAATACATTAATAATATAATGCATTATAATGTATTAATATTAATATATTCACATATATGCATACAGAATAATCTAAACCAGGATAGTGAGTGAGTGAGTGATATGTATATTCACTATCCGCAAAAACTTATGAAGCTTTTCAGACTATGAAACCATTGTATCAGAGTCACTTTGTTCAAATGTCATTAATTTAACTCAATGCAGTCAGTACAGGCAGAAGTCAACTGATATTTTACAACTCGTAAAATTTTCAAGGAATTTAGATTTTATCAATTATTAGATGTGTAGTTGCTGCTTATAACTGATAATGGCCAAGAGTGGGTAAAATGTTATACTACTATACAGAACCGTTAAACGATAACTAAAACTAAGCAAAGGTAATATCAATGCTTGGCTGATTGGTATGTATATGTATTATGATGTACGAATTGAATCGCATTGCTTTGTAAAGGCGATGAATAGAAAATGGTGGGCCAAATAAGTGTTGTGTCTCTTTCTTTTTTGTTTTATTAATAATTACCAGATAATACTACTTTTATAATATTGACTGAGGCCCAAGAATACAGTTACTGTATTCTGCATTTACACTCATGTAGTGCTTTTTTAATACAGTGCCATGCTATTCTAATCTGCTAGGTGATACCCTTAACACGCACAGGACATCCCCCCTAAAGTGCCCCCAACAGGGGCTATATGGGGGTGTAGCCGGGGCTTGTATAACATCTTAGAGCCCCGGCAAAGATGAAGATGAAGAAATGGGCATCGGTGTAAGTTTCCAGGTGTGGATTGTGGCCATTGTGTTTTCTTCATTGTTGGATGGACAGAAGTAGAGAAACTATGAACAAAATAACCACAAAATGTAGACTGTACATACGGCGGGACCGCTCTGTTGAAAACTGTAATGTGTACGTGACAACTTAATTAGTTACTAGTAGACTATACATCAAGACGTTTGAGATAATAATAGTAGTAGTACTGATCGGACAGTGTAATTTTCCTATATATGTCCGAGGGCTCTGTCCGAGTTAATGGTACATCTTCTTTGTCCACATCTGCGATTGGCTAGTTGTCTGTTCTTGTCCAACGGGTCTTTCCACTTCGCTCCAGTGTCTTCTGGTACATTTTTTGCCAACACGCTCAGAAATCTCTCCATGTGTTGAGCCATGAGAGAAAGAAATTGTTGTTTTCGAGCCCTTTTGGGCTGGGCAAGTGTTGTGTTAGCATTTTTGCTACTAAATGCGGTGCCGGCAACGGCGTCTTTTTCCGGTAAGTGTCCTTCTCTTCATTTTTTCGACCATATGCTGTGTGCAGCTGATTGTAGGTCACACCCCATATTTCTGTTTTGATTATCTCTTGGAATTCGTAAAAACGCACGAAAATCGTTCAAAGGGACCACATCCGTAGACATTTCATATTACATTTGTACTCTCTCAAATGTACTTTTGATGTATCGAAGCTTATGGCTTGAAACGTCCGTGTATGTAACCAACAATCTACCAAGCCATAAAGACTATGACCTATATGGGCATTACTATCATAATGACATTTCTGACGTGCAAACATTGGGCTTCATGCATAGGTAGCTTCGAGGGTATTTCTGGTTATAAGGAACAACGAAATGTCCAGAAAAGGTTTTCTGTTAATCAAATGCAAATGATGCACTATATCTGGATGGCCTTAGTGTTTAAGCTAACACAAAGATTAGGAACAATTTGGAACAAAACTGATTTCGTGGAATGGCTACCACATGCCAAAAGTGTGAACGTGGTCTCTAAACAACGTCAATTGTTGAAGGTGTCAATGAACGAGTAACTAAGTACTAGTACATATACAGAGCTCAGATGTATGCTTAGTTGTCTACCAGATCCCATTGCTGGGGGCTTGGAGTCAGAACAGGTGGTCCAACAACTTGTTAGACACATCTGTGCCTGCAAACAAAGAAAAAAAACATTACATACATACCTGACTCGTCAATGTGTCCGTTGATAACTCGTGTAAAAGTTTGATTTTTTCCATGAGGGACACTTAAACTGATACAAGATAAAATACTCCATTATACGTACAAACGAAGTAAATTTGACAACACACGGGACTCCCCAATGGCCGTACAACCCTCGTACCCAGAACTACATTCCATTGTTGGGAAACCCGGAGGTCAGAGACCGACTATCCCATATATATGTGCCTCGACTGTAGTTCATTGTACGAAGTACTGTGTTTGTGTGTGTGTGTGTGTGTGTGTGTGTGTGTGTGTGTGTGTGTGTGTGTGTGTGTGTCTGACCACGGTGTCTGTGTGTGTGGTGTGTGTGCGTGCGCGTGTGTGTTTGTGTGTGTGTGTGTGTGTTTGTGTTGTGTATGTGTGTTGATTTGTATACGTATTTCTATGTGTTTCTATGATGTCGACATAGTTTACATACACCAATGGCAACTTTCAACTGTTAGCCTTGAATCTTTGAAAAATAAAGTAGGGAACCTTGTCAATTTATACTTGTATCTGACAGCCTTTTTTCTCCCAACAGCCAATGGTGATGTATATGAAAACCACAGAAGACGGAGTACGCTGGGGAGTTGGTCTCCACAGAAGAGTCGTTTGGTGCATCCTTATTTAGAGGCGATTGATAATTGGTAAGTCTCTTCATCAACAATATAAAACTGTATCACGAGAGGTTTTTTATATTACAACATTTCATGACCAAACATGGCGACGGCACACTCAAGTTATATCAACTTATTGTATGCCGCCACAAACACAGCGTACAAATACAGGACAGGACAATACTCATTTTCACTTGAGTTAGTGAGGAAAGTCGTGTAAGGTGCATTTCCCAAGGGCACAAGGGCATGTCAGGACTCGAACCCGGGACCTCTTGGTGGCGTAGCGGCAGAGTCGAGCACTCTGCCGCTACGCCACCCGATCCCACGAGTGTTGCCGGGTAGTTTTCAATTCTACCTTTGCATTCGAATTCTAGCTCCACATAAATTTACTGACTTTATGGTTTTTGATATTGGAACGTTATGACGACTTTGATTTACGGATATGCTTTTGTCTTAACGCATAGGATTTTATTTGACTGTCCATTTTTTGTTGTCTGACTAAATGTTATCATGTCCTGTCCTGTCCTTTGAAATTGTACGCTGGGCCCCATTGGAAAGCATCTTCTACTAGCTGAATGGGCTACCCGGCAGTTTTGAGATGAATGAATAAATGAATAAATAAAGCTCAGTGAGGCTTGTTAATTGATCTGAAATGTCCCAGGCGTAAATTGCAAACTTCAGGAATATCGGAACAATACGTTCACTGAGTTTATTCGGTACTATTGTTGTCAATTCCCACGACGGTACTGACTGATGTTTAATATGTCCGTATTTCTGCTGTAATTCCTTTGTGTGAATTTTAGCTTCAAATATACAAAGGCGAACTATACAACCGGGATGCATTAGTGTATGTACATAAGCAAAAAAGGCAAAAGTCTTACACGCAAACCAATCGTTTGTTCATCTCACTTCTAGGCTGGACAGATACAGACAATCCGTTGCCGCAGGCCATGCAAAAGAAAACAGACAAAATCGCCGGCCGAGCAACATTGCTCGAAATGTGAAACACTCAAGGTACAGCGGTGGCACAGAAGACAAAGCAGCAGGTATGTAAATATATGTCTTGGGTAAAAATAATAGATTGACATGCTTGAAACAATGCTTTGCCATAATGATAACATGGACACGGTGCTACTGTCTAAAGCATGACGACTGCGAATACCAATGGATGGAACCAAAGTGTATAATGTGTTCTAATTCTAGGTGCATTTGTTTGAATTTATGATGTACCTCAGCGAAATTTGCTGTATAAGTAAGGGAAGCCAATTGACGTAAACGTCAAAATATCATATTAAGACATCGAGCTATTTTCTGTTACTGGTCTTAGTATGTGGAGGGTGCCTAGACAATTCAGCAAAGTTACAGTCTTAGATGATGATTGTATAAATCGTGACTAATATTACGTATTCTTTTTCACGCACAGAAGTGAGGAATTTGAATGAGAAAAATCGCCAACGTAAGCAGCTGAACATCCTACACCAGATGAACAACAACCTTGACAAGAGTGAGGACACTCGCCATCGTAAGCAGCTGAACATCCTACACCAGATGAACGACAATCTGGACATGATGATAAAAGAGGTCATACACGAGATGTCGGAAAAGGAAAAGGCGGCAAGCGAACCGCAGGAGAGCGCCATCGACCCAGACCACGGCAAGAGAATCACGATAGAGTTAAATCCCGACGGAGTTGAAGTTGTCACTAAAGGACCACCGATTATGGTGACAATCGCCGATGAGCTGCTCAAACCCGTGAATGTGTCGTCCCCTTTAGCTACCAATGCATCGTCTGGAAGGAACGCCACACAGACCAGCCAGTCGGCTGCTACCAATGCCACACAAGCGAGCCGATCAGAATCTCCCACCAATGCCACACAGACCAGCCAATCGGCTGCTACCAATGCCACACAAGCGAGCCAATCAGGATCTACCACCAATGCCACACAAGCCAGCCAATCGGCTACTACTAACGTATCGTCTGCAGCAGCGCAAACCACTTCCGGACAGAACGCTACACAGACCAGCCAATCAGGATCTACCACCAATGCCACACAAGCCAGCCAATCAGGGGCTACTAATGTCACACAAGTCAGCCAATCAGCATCCACCACCAATGCCACACAAGCCATCCAATCAGCATCTACCACCAACGCCACGCAAGTCAGCCAATCAGCATCTACCACCAACGCCACGCAAGTCAGCCAATCAGCATCTACCACCAACGCCACGCAAGTCAGCCAATCAGCATCTACCACCAACGCCACGCAAGTCAGCCAATCAGCATCTACCACCAATGCCACGCAAGTCAGCCAATCAGCATCTACCACCAACGCCACGCAAGTCAGCCAATCAGCATCTACCACCAATGCCACGCAAGCCAGCCAATCCAGCTTCTGCCAATGCCACACAAACCGGCCAATCAGCTTCTGCCAATGCCACACAAACCAGCCAATCAGCTTCGGCCAATGCCACGCAAGCCAGCCAATCAGCAGCTGCCAATGCCACACAAACCAGCCAATCAGCGGCTGCCAATGCCACGCAAACCAGCCAATCAGCGGCTGCCAATGCCACACAAGCCAGCCAATCAGCATCTGCTACCAATGCCACACAAGCCAGCCAATCAGCGGCTACCAATGCCACACAAACCAGCCAATCAGCATCTACCAATAATGCCACACAAGCCAGTCAATCAGCATCTACCACCAATGCCACACAAGCCAGCCAATCAGCGACTGCCAATGCCACACAAACAAGCCAATCAGCATCTACCAATGCCACACAAACCAGCCAATCATCATCTACCAATGCCACACAAACAAGCCAATCATCATCTACCAATGCCACGCAAGCCAGCCAATCAGCGACTGCCAATGCCACACAAACCAGCCAATCAGCGACTGCCAATGCCACCCAAACAAGCCAATCAGCATCTACCAATGCCACACAAACCAGCCAATCAGCATCTGCCAATGCCACACAAACCAGCCAATCAGCGGCTGCCAATGCCACACAAACCGGCCAATCAGCGGCTGCCAATGGCACTCAAGCCAGCCAATCATCGGCTGCTAATGCCACGCAAGCCAGCCAATCAGCATCTACCAATGCAACACAAACCAGCGAATCAGCGGCTGCCAATGCCACACAAACCGGCCAATCATCGGCTACCAATGCTACACAAACCAGCCAATCAGCGGCTGCCAATGCGTCGTCTGCCGATCAATCCACTTCGGCACAGAATGCCTCACAAGCCAGCGAATCAGGGGCCGCCAATGCCACACAAACCAGCCAATCAGGGGCCGCCAATGCGTCCGCTGCATCGGCCCAAGGCACGGCCACAAAGTCGCCCATCACCCACCTGGGAGAGGAAGTGGTGGGCTCCGTGATGACGTCCATCACGTCCCTGCAGACCGCCGCCGACAAGCTGGACGCAGCCGTCAAGTACTCCAACGCCAGCCACAAGTCCGAGCTGCTCCACGCCCTCTTCGTCATGAAGAGGTCTCAATACGACACGCTGAAGACCCGCAAGAAAATCGACCCGAAGATGGAGGCAGCTGCCAAGAACACATTGACCAAAAACACGGTCGACCTTGAAGCTTCCATGGTTTCAGTCAAGAACCTCAAGGGCAAAGAGCTAAAGGAGGCCATCAAGAATCTGGGTCTAGATCTTAAGAAGGTAGAGAAAGCTGCCCAGAACAACTCACTCCAGACTGCCCATGCCATCAATAGCTTGTCCAGTTCTATGAAGATAGGGGAGACCGTTTTGAAGGCCACTAAAGAAGAGGAGGGACAGTTAGCCATTCAGGCCACCAATGATGCTTTGAGCAAAGTCCGGGAAAGTTTGGAAAAGCGGTACGCATGGGAGTTCTTCACCGGGGCCCTTCAGAACATCAAGACACTCTCAGATAAAATAGAAAGCTCTTACAAGGTACTACTGAAGGATCTTGTGCAAAAACCAGCGCCCAAGAAGCCTTCCACGCTTGACAAAGCTCTCAATTTTATCCTCGCTAAAGAGAAGATTACATTTAAGAGTCTCAGCTAGGCGCGGAGGACAGCAACATTAGTGTCAGAATGAAGGCAATTTAGTACCAAGGACAGCAACAATTGGCAACGTATCAAAACAACTTCTCAAACGGTAAAGTGACTAGAAAACAATAGCCTGGTATCCAGGATACTACAGCTTCTGTCCCCCACGAGCCCCTACAGCCTGCTGTACAAGGCTGGATGCCAGGCTAGCAAATAAGGATTACATGAACTAAGTGTACAGAAAAATCCTACTTGTGACAAAATGGACTTTTGTGAAGACTGTACTACTACTACGACTTCCCACCCAGCTTTCACCCAAGGAAATAAGGGTTATACTGATAATTCGTAGCCTTAATGATATCCCTTAATTATCACACTGAATATTGCATGTTTAACTTCTATTTATGTTATTTACTGGCATATATTGACGGTGGGGATGGTAATAGTGTGTAGCATGTATTAGATTTTATTTTACAATGTGTACTGCATGTATTGTCCTCATAGATAACGAATGGAGAGGTACTAATGTGGTGATTATGTCAATGAAAATGTTCGAAATAAAATCGCACAAATTACTAGGAATCTGTCTGAAACGAAAATTTATCTTCAGTTTAAGGGCTACGCAACACACCCCCCCACCACCACCACACATATATATCTGATATGACTGAGATGATATACATGAAATATCTAATATTTAATATGCTCTGTTAATTCTTACTAAAACACATTCATATATATTTTGACAGGAGTCTAAATCTCTCCTGCTATAAAATTGCAACATGATGTAACCCTACACTAATGACCATGGTGACAGACGTCTGGTTCAGGTCATTGACCTTATTTGTTTGGAGAAGAAGAAAAAAGAGCAAAAACAATGTTTTCCTTCGGTAAACATAACAACACACTATCATATCAATGTACAGTCTTTATTGATTGGCGACCAATGCCTTTAGTCATATTGCCAGCATGTTCCAATCATGTGACATCTAAGCAGCATTTAAAAAAAAAGACCAAAATAAAAAAAATATTGAAAATTTTTAAACTTCAAAATACAAAGCCGTCAGCAACGTTTGCTTCGTTTACACGGTAAACAGAACAAGAGAACTTCAAAAATTTACATCAACTTATAACTATTTACAGGAAATATCTTTTTATTTACAAATAGCAGCATTTCGTGTATCATAAGGTAAATTTCCAGCCGTACCGTGCCAGTAATCAATGCGTTGTAAATGAGATGTAATTGAAATCCAATATATAATATCATCAAAACCACAAATAACACATTAGGCTTCAAATTTCGCAATAATACATTTGCACCATTAACAAGACTTTGTTAGAAACCGGTCCTGTTATTTGGAAAATGACAACTTTTAGCAGCATTTAGCCGTTACTTTTCAAATATCTAAGAGCAGCATAAGTGCCCCCCCCCCCATTTAGTCTCTCAAAAAATCAAAACACTTTAGCCTCCATAGCGTGCCAAAAACTGGGGGTTTTGGGGGTCTTCATGATCTTAAGAGCTTTTATGTGCTATTTTCTGATTGCATATAGACAACATAGCCGGCCTGATTGAATAACCCCCGTTTTTAGAACTGGGCTAATCAGAAAACAGCCGAAGACCACCAAACCCCCAGGTCTATAAGCCTGCTACGGAGGCTACTGTCAGCTATACATAGCACCGTGTGCAGACTAGACTATCTTTCAGGCGAGTTGGGCGACACTCTGTTCTCTACCTTCTGTACAATGAGCGGCATTCTTGAATCGTGGTGCGGTTTCGTGTCGTGTTGTCCTCTCGACGCCTGCCTCGACCCTACTTTGAAGGACCGCTTGGACCCCCGCGTTCCGAACTTACGCGACCCCCTGGTCGCCAGCCTGATGCCCTTCTTCGGCGACTTCGCCTTCTGCGGCCCCGTCGCTGCTTTGGTGGTCCCCTTGTCGTTAGATGTTGTCGCTTTTTGCGAGGCGCGAGATTGCGGCTTTTGTCCGTTCGCCTGCCTCGAAGGAGGCTTCTGTGTGTAAACTTTCTCAGTAGCCTTCTTTGGTGGCGTTTCTTCTCTCGCCGGTAAGAACTTTTTGATATCTGGCAACAACTTCTCGTCGTCCACAGTCTGAGGCGCCCAGTTAGGCTGAGCGGCCCTCTGGTTCCATATACTCGCGAAGTTGCTCAGGTTTTTAGCCCGCATGACGGACTTGACGGACGGCGGTTTGGGAGGGAGGGGGGCCTTGGGGGAGAAGACCCGAGGGAGCTCGCCCTCCAGGCCCTCGGGTAGCCCGTAGTCGTCCCTCGGGATGGACCGGGTCTCCAGGTACTGCTGGACGTCCTCGTTCCGCAGGTGGAAGCGTTTGAAGCGGTCAATCTGCTCTCTGAGGTAGCGGTCCCGCAGATCCTTCAGCTGGGCCCGCTGCTGGTCCACCGTCTCAAAATACTTCTTCTTACTTTCCCTGTTGGAAGAAAGATGCATCGTCAGTGTGTAAGAATTATAACAGAGATAATGGACAACAAACACTTTTGTTTTTGTAATAGAAAGTCTTAGTCTCCATCAGAATGATAATCATTAACAACACGGGTTCAAAAACAGTAAAATTTAGCAAAATAGAATAATTGGCCAGGGGAGTTTAGCCACTGTAGAGTTCATTTGCCAGTCCAGTTCCGAAATCAACCAGACACAGGCACTATGTACAAAATTTACTGGTTCATTGTACCTGGGAAATCCCCCAGCTCATTTCGACAAGCACAATGAACAGCACAGCTTAACGTCCCGTCCTAGGGACTGCGATACTTCACAGTAGCGTGCATGTCAGGTGAGTGACAACAGCCGGGATTCGAACTCCCAACCTCTTAGTCCAGACGCAGGGCAGCTAACCACTGGACTACGCACTCTACTATTGACTACGCACGCTACATATCCAGATCCCATTACTAGCTGGTACCTGAGTTGCCTGTGGTATGTGTCTATCTGCTCGTGCTCCACCTCCTCCAGTTCCTTGAAGAACCGCCGGTGGCGCTGTTTGCGGAACTTCTCCATTTCATTGATGTAGGCGTCGGTCGCCCGCTCCTGCTTCCACCGCTCCAGGTCCGTCAGGTCCATCTGGGTCGGTCTGTACGGCGTGCTCTGTGGATTCAACGCGTAGAAATATGTTAACGTTATACCATTTTTTCCTCCATGGTTGTATGTATATATGTGGTTTAGCACGATAACTCAACAAGTTTTTGATGGATTGTTATGAAACTTGGTAGCTGGGTAGGTCTTTTTGAGACCTAGAAATGATTGGATTTTTGACCCCCTGGCGGCTTTCCTATGTACTACAGCAGAACATCTGGTTTTGATATCTCGTGATCAAGATATGCTAGGGTCACAATTTTAGATGGCAGATAGCTACGGAAGAAGTGACATTAGTTTGGGCCCCCTAGCAGCTTGGTCTGGAACTGCATGTTAGTTTGTTTAAAAATCTGGGAGAATAACTCAAGAACCGACTGACAGATTGTCATAATAAAACCAACTAATAGCTAAAGTAAGTTCAACATAAGCATGATGATGAAGTTGCTGTTCACCTTGCCCATCTCTGTCTCCCCTTCGTGACGTCTCCTGTCCGACTGTTCCTCCACGATGACCGGCAGGGTGTGCGCACGCGACTTCGCGCGAGATGTTGCACGAGAGCTGTCTCTGCCACCCCGGGATGACCTGATGAAGGGAAATAGGACACTGAGTTAATCCAGTTCGTATACACTGAATACGATCGTCTACTAATTTGCATAATCACAACATCTAATTTACATATCCTGGTGTCTAATTTGCATAATCGTGACAACCCATTAATTGATTGTTTCTGAATGTTTGAGATGCACTGCCATATATCCATATTGAAAATGTTAATTCATGTGTATCACTATTCAGACAAGATGAGAATAGTAATACAGTCAAACGGTGGGATTGGCAGCGTGGTGGTGGGGTGGTCGTACTGGGCAGCCTCGGACCGTCTCGGGACCGAAAACTTGTGGACAGGTGGACGCCTTGGACAGGTGGACGCCATAGGCAAGATTCTTAACACTCGAGTCAATGGGAAAAATTCAAGGGACCGACAAAAGTGGTCGTAATGGACAAGTGGTCTCTATACAGGGGTGGTCGCTATTGCAGGTTCGACTGTACATGTGTATCACCATTCAATGCACAATGCTGACCTTAGCTGGTGTGTTACGCCGAAGGGCGGTTATAGTGGCTGTACCGATACAGATACTATCCGATGTACAATGCTGACCTGGAGGCAGCGCGTTGTGCAGCCTTGATGACGGCCTCCGTCCTGGCCTCAGCCCAGCCCCGGGCGAAGCCGTTCGGCGGCCCGAGACCCAGCCTCACGTCCTCCGCCTCAGCAAACTTCCCCGTCGGCTTCCCCGCTACTCGCGCTGCGCAGGTAGAAGAACCGTGATAAACACAATGTCAAATAATATATGCAAGGCAAATGCATAATGTTTACCGTACCTTCGCATAACCTACTGTTAATTCTAACTCAAACATATTCATATATATACAGGAGTCTAAATCCCCCCTGCTATAAAATTGCAACATTATGTAACCCAACACCAGTTACCATGGTAACAGACGGTCTGGGTCAGGTCATTGACTATTGGTCAGTGTTTGGAACGTAAGAAGAAGAAGAAACAGAGCAAAAACAAATGCTTGATGGTACAGTGTAGACTAAGCAGATCATCACTACATAGCTTGGCGTCATCGCCCTTACCTGCGGCCTTCTGTATACTAGTTCCCGGGCGCCATCCCTGTTCCTGGGCCCGTTTGAAGTTCTCTATGGTCTGTTTGAAGTCGTCCGGACCGTTATGCGTGGGCGCCGAGTTAAAGTACGTCGCGCGAAACGACGGCAACTCATCTACAAGGACAAAGAAGGAAAAAGAACAAACTTTTAATTTGTTTCAGATCTAGAAGACATGATATAACGCTAACTAGAAAGGTAACGTTTGCAAAGCAAATGCATAATGTTTACCTTCGCATGTGGTCTGCTCTATTAATTTTTACTCAAACACATTCACATATATGGTCAGACAGGAGTCTAAATCCCTCCTGCTATAAAATTACAACATGATGTAACCCAACACTAGTTACCAAGGTAACAGGAGGTCTGGTTCAGGTCATTGAACTTATTTGTTTGGAAAAGAAGAAGAAACTGAGAAAAACGATATGTTTTCCTTCAGTAAACATAAATATGGCTTCACATACTGTATCTCAACGATGCGTTCCTACATAACCATACATATATAGTGTACGGATTTAACCTGATGTATGAGTCTAGTAGATATTCGTAACGTTACCTGCTGTTAAGGCCGAGCGCTGCGACTGTTTCATTTTTTGTGTACTAACGTTGGAGCTAGACTGAATACTTGTACGAAGTTCTTCCGTTTTAGCATTTGTTGGTCGCAAGCCAGGGTGACGGAACGAATTACAGCTGAACAAGCACTTTAGTGTAACGGTGTACTCACAAGCGGGCTGCTCAACCACAACGTATTCACTTTACTCATATTCTCCACCAGACTCATTTGCAGGCTGAACAAGTAGTAGAAATCAGTCTTAAAAGGGGTTTTAATTGGCCAGAGAATTTAGCCGGCCAGAAAGGGTCCAATCCTGCAGGCAAATTGGACCCTCTGTGTCCGGCCAACTTTTACTATTTATTCAGCCTGCAAAGGAGTCTGATTGGGACTAATTGATCCCTACGATTCTCAAGGAAATTCAAACTCTGACACTGGATACTGTTTGAATTTCCTATGAGTATTGTTTACCTGGATTACTAACCTTCATCAGCGATCCCTACGATTCGAGTGGTTTACTCACGTTGTCTCTTCCTGTTTTTTTTAATATTCATCAAAACGTAACAAGGATAAGAACCTACAACATTGATCCGTACGGTTAAATGTTTACTCACGTTGTTCTTTCCTGTACTGTCCTGCGTGCGCCAGCTGTCGGACCTCGTACGACGCCGGCATCTTGGGCGGCTTGTACACCGCCTCGATCAGGCTGTCCACGCGGGACCAGTCCGTACGCCTGTCCGCGTTACCGCCCTCAGTAGCCGGTCGACGCTGCTGCCTGTTTTTTTTTTATTCGTCAAAACAATAGATGAATGAATGATCTTTATTGCTCGACAGTTGTACATGGTACAATGTATGGCCATGTATGGCAAGGATGACAATGTGGTCTTTACAATCATACTAGTCTATTCCTGGAAACTAAAGCTACATAAATGGAACGTAAAAGGCGTATTGACATGATGTACATTAAACATGTCTGTCTGTCACAATTCTTTCTCTCTTTTCTAAAGCGTTACATACGAGATATTGGCCTAGGTTCATAGATATGGAGTCGGGGCATGACATAAGTAGATTGAAAATGTCTATGTTTGTCTTTGGCAAAGATTTACTAGATTTACTTGTGACTATATTCATTATTTTTTGTCTGTCTATTGTATAAACATCAAAACATAACAAGGACAGTGTGGCGCTGCACTCAAGTTTAAAACTTATTGGACTTGCCTGGGTTTGGGCCCTCCGTACCGCCTGACTGTGGCCGAGTGAACGTACTTGTTGGAGCGGGTGACATCCTTCTTAGTGGACCCTAAATGAGTGCTGCGTGCAAAATAAACAACGAGCTTTAAAATATAAGGAGAACAAAAGTGAAGCACTTAACGGCATTTTTGTAGTGATTACTTGGAAGCGCCATTTTGATTATTCTAGCACCATTCCATTCCTTTAAATCACTTGTACAAATTGATATCAAGGAAAGTTTTCGTCGAGCACTGTACGTTGTTTGTTGTTTGGCTTTCGCAGACCTGCGTTTGATACAAGTCACTTCCATTTCTTGAGTCAGAACAGCAGAACACTGTAGTCGATTGCAGAGGGTTTTTTTTCCAAAAACATACAAAACAAACAAACACAATGAAACGCCTTGTGTGATTGGTTCGCTGCTAATCTACAAGCAGATCCTAGGGTGGCAAAAAGACAGTATAAAAATGGCCAGGCAGTATCCATTGGCCAGAGAGGGTCCAAGGGTTGGTGGGGAAGCGAAAAAAGTGGCCATATATAAAAAGGCAACGATCTTTCCCCATCAACCTCTGCTTGGAGAGTAGGCTACTTCTGTGTTTTGCCTGTCACCCTGGCGAGGGCGGGTCAGAATGGCCGCACCATTAAAGACACATGTTTTCAGGCTGAAAAAATAATCCCTTTAAAACACCAGGGCGGTCAAACAATGTCAATTTGGAAAGAGGTTTTCGATGACCACTACCAGGGGTCAGCACAAAGGGGCACGATTTGGGCCAGTCCGGACCTGAATTGGTGACTGTAAGGCGACCCAACGCTGCGTTATCCATATCGTGACGCGTAAAATAAAATCCTCTTTTGTATTGTTCTCTGCTAAAACTCAGTAAAAAGCGGCTGACGTGGGAATTATGACGTCATTCGTGTTATTTTCTACGTCTTTTCATGCGAATTGGGGCATTAAAATTCCATCTGCGATGCCTGGTTACCGTTTGGAGCTGCGGGCTGAATAAAACTTTTGGGGCAATGTTCCATTTCAAGTTTTCCAACTCAGAAAAGAGCCTTTTAAAATTCGTCTTTTTCTGCAAATAAAATCTGCAACGTGAAATAGTAATATGAAAAAAACTGTGTGATAAATTATATCCTATGAGAGGTATCTATATGTACCAATATTATATCTTGCGGGACGATATACTACTATTACTACTATTTACAATTTATTTTTAGTATATTTTCCACGTACCGCAGATGCAGTGCAGCCTTCACAAGAATACTAAATACTAGCGCCATCTATCGACACATAGCAGATCAACTTCAGAAAAACGTTCAAGTTCCTCTTGTGCCGATCGGTCGTTCATTGAAGCCAAGTATAGTGGTTTATATACTAGTATTGTTTACCCTTTATCTTAAGGCTTAACTATCGTATGCTCTTAACTATTTTGTTTTGTAGTCCTTCCATAATAAAAGACAATGTCTATTTCACCAAACATCTATGACTTAATTGCACGATATTCCCTGGTCCTACACGTATTCTGAAGGACAAGGTGGATCAGTTGAAGGTCTGATGTGAAAAAATACATAGATTTTGACAGAAGCTAAGAATCCCACACTTACACGGTCTAGACCTTTTCCTGGCCCTCAAGACAACTTTAATCCCTGTTATTATTATAATTATGGGGATTTGATTTATGAATTATGATATCTTGTAGAAGCCAGGTGTTTGTACGAAGGTGCTTGTAAGATGTTTGGGATTTGTAATATTAGCCTGGGTACCATCCGGATTTTCGCTTCGCATAAGGCTATTGTAATATTGCACTTGCTGTTGAAATTGTTCACCAAACTGGATGTTCCTTTAGTAGATGTTAGATATAGCGTATAGTACAGTATCATGGAAACTAAATATGACTAAATATCTTATCCTCTGATCTGTTTTAAGGACGAGTAGAAATATAACTAAAGCTCCAATTTGCACCAGAGAACACACCAAGAAATACGTTCATAATCCAACCACTTGCACGGTCTACATACGGTATTCGGGATAACAGACCTATTGTGGAGGTAATTACCGGGATTTGTCTTTTGTATGGCGGACAACATATCCGGAGAAAGTGGGAAATAATCCAGATGTTTGTTTGCATGAAGCTATGGCAAAGTATGAATATTTATTTATCTTCGAATTCGTAGTGATGCTCTCTCTCTCTCTCTCTCTCTCTCTCTCTCTCTCTCTCTCTCTGTCTCTCTCTTTGTGTGTGTGTGTGTGTGTGTGTGTGTGTGTGTGTGTGTCTGTGTCCCTGTGTCTCTCTGTGTGCGTGGTTGTGTCTGTCTATCTGTCTCTCTCTCTCCGTGTGTTTGTGTGTGTCTGTCTCTCTCCCTCTCTCCCTCTCTCTTAAAGCTTACCAACAATTAAGAAAAACAATCGATTCAAGTGACGTGGTCGACTGCACGTTGTTGTCGACACACACCCAACATTCTTCACCTCAGAGGACCCTGTCCCGAACTCCGGCGTTTTGAAAGCTCCAGAGTATTGACCCTCCGTCTCGACATGCCTGAGCGCTATCTCGTCGCTAAGGACGCCATGGCATCGTTTATTAAAACATCACCACCGCGCCTTGACATGTTTTAACCTTTCCAACAAAACCCCGCAAACAAGCCGGCGGCCTGAATGAACTCCAAGGTTTACTCCTAGATTAGATTCTTTTCTTCTTGTGGATAATAAGATTTAGTGTGATTAGTCGAGATAGGTTCCGAGGGGCGTTTATACACAATAGCTGTAGACTTCAGCCTAGTTTTCACACGCGAAACGTGCTCAAGTGGTTTGTATAAACTCGCATATCAACCACGGATTGCCTTATAAATCCAGACCTCCTGTCATAGCAAACGTATCGGTGGGGTCGTGTGGCGTAGAGGCAGAGTGCCCGACTCAGAATCAAGAGGTCCCGGGTTCGAGTCCTGACATGCCACCGATCTTGTGCCCATGGGAAAGGCACTTTACACGACTTTCCTCACTTCGCCCAGGTGAAAATGAGTATTGTATTGTCCCCTGTGTTGGTGGCGGCATTAATGAATGAATGAATGAAGACCTTTATTGTACATTTTGCCCCACTGGGCTAAAGACAGGTCACATATAGACAAAGTACATCATCAATGTTGATAATAAAACGGCTATAGTACACAAGTACGTTCAACTTCCTCTCGCTTTCTGGTAATCTTATAAATGTAGTTGGCAGTATGAGTAGTTAAAGCTGGTTTGTTAAAGACTACAAGGAATATAAATTTCTCTATACTATTCAAATACTTAAATTGGGAGTATTTGCTTGACACAAAATCGAAAAGAACGTTTCTTTCGCTGCCATACATGGAACAATCCACAATAAAATGTACCTCGTCTTCTACTTTACCTAAACTACAATATTGGCAGATTCT
>NW_017802503.1:482542-509982 GCF_001625305.1 Branchiostoma belcheri
AACATTGAGTCGTCGCAGTAATTTTCATCCTCTACAAGATCGATGGTAAAAACGCAAGCCTAAGGCCACAAGAAATTTGCTCTGATAGCTTAAATTCATGACCGGATGTTACGTCTTGTGATTACATGTTTCGGAATAAATAAAAAAAAAAAATTTCCTCCGCTGACAACTTATATTGAATGAATGAATGAAGACCTTTATTGTACATTTTGCCCCACTGGGCTAAAGACAGGTCACATATAGACAAAGTACATCATCAATGTTGATAATAAAACGGCTATAGTACACAAGTACGTTCAACTTCCTCTCGCTTTCTGGTAATCTTATAAATGTAGTTGGCAGTATGAGTAGTTAAAGCTGGTTTGTTAAAGACTACAAGGAATATAAATTTCTCTATACTATTCAAATACTTAAATTGGGAGTATTTGCTTGACACAAAATCGAAAAGAACGTTTCTTTCGCTGCCATACATGGAACAATCCACAATAAAATGTACCTCGTCTTCTACTTTACCTAAACTACAATATTGGCAGATTCTTTGCTCTAGAGGAGTGCGGTTATGTCTTCCTGATTCAATTCGCAAATTGTGACAACTGATTCTTAGTTTAGTAATGGCAGATCTGTGACGTACATTTGCGATCTTAAGATAATCTTCTTCGTTATATGAGTGTTTTAATAATCTGTATGTTCGAAGTTTATTTTTTGAATTAGCAACTCTATTATCGTTGTGGATTTCGGAAAGGAATGTTTGGAAATGAATATCTTTTAAACGCTGACAAATTGCTGAGATAATTTGGGGCGTATTTGAGCCGATTGATTGAACGTTTTGCCAGACGAAAGAATAACCGCATTTCTCTAGACTGTTGCGTATACCAGACGCCCAACACTTGGTACCTGTAGCTTCTAACTCTATTTGACACAAGAGGGCGTCTGCTTGAAGACTACCGGCAGGCACGTCCTTGCAAAGACGAAGAAAATACTTAATGCTGTTAATATATGAAAAAACTTGAGCTTGCCGTCACCACGTCTTGTGATTACATGTTGGAATATAAAAAAAATGTATCGGCGTGGTTTGGAGAATTTTGTCGCGTAATCGCATTGAGTAAACAGGACTATAGACTTCATACATGAAGTGTTACCGGAGCCAATATTGCAGCGGCTGCGAACTAACTTCAAGTGCCATTGAAAGGCGTCCGTTAGTTGTATGCACTTGGTCTAACTCGTTTAGTTTCAACCGATAGAATTGCTAGAAAGTTTGAAGAATGATCTACATGCCTGTCTCGCTACCAAACATGAATGGTACAGTCTACACTGCGTGGGGCTAACTATATTTTGAGAATAATGGTTACGTTCATTGTACTCAAACAAAAGTGTTGTCACAGCTACTCTCCAAGCAGAGGTTTGGGTTTTGGCTTATTTTTAGCGTGTATTTACGGCTTTTTATCGGGGTTTCTTTTTTGCACTGGAATTTATTTTGTGTTGGCGTAAAACAATTCCAGTTCAACAAAGAAACCCCGATAAAAAAAGCCTAAAAACACGCCAAAAAATAAGCCAAACCCCAAACCTATGCTTGGAGGCTTGTCACAGCTGTGACTGTGACTGTGACAAAACGTGATGTTTTGATCGATCGCGAGGCCACTGTTACGGTATTTGGTCAGTAAACACTGAGCATTGAACACTGAGCTTTTAACTGGTAGCCATTATAGCATCGAGTTCAAGAATAAAACTTTCAACAATTGATACTAACTTGTTTTTCTTGGGTAAATGTTAGGAATAGGAACAGTGTACCGTCACTAGTGGTTTGTTTAATTCGTAGCTGATGTGTTGAAAGAGGTTGTGACTTTTCCTAGTTCAAAGTCTGACTTTTGTTACCATAACAAGCGTTGTTATTGCAGTCTCAAAGAAAACAACGTAAAGTATTTTTAACTTTACTTTTAAAAACCATAAAATTCATTCCCGTCTAATTATCTATCACTGGCCTATTCTGTGTTATCTCCAGATCATCATTAGTGACTATTTTGAGCATTAAAATGCACAATAGAGCACTGTTTACTCATAACATTAAAACAGATGTACGCAGCTAACTTCTTAGTGTAAAAAAGGGGGTCAGAGCTGCAAGCCCTTTGTGTTAGCCGTCCAAAGCGTGAAAGTGCCCAGACGTTAGCCTCCATAGCATGCCAAAACTGGGGGATTTGGGGGGGGGGGTCTTCAGGGTCTTTGGGAGCTTTTATGTGCTATTTTCTGATTGCATATAGACAACATAGCCGGCCTGGTTGAATTACCCACGTTTTAGAACTGGGCTAATCAGAAAACAGCCGAAGACCACCAAACCCCCAGTTCTACAAGCCTGCTACGGAGGCTACACAGACGTGCTTGTTCTGATTTCTGTATTGGTTCCGCAATTGCAAATGTTAGCCCGCAGTGACAGTGTTTCCCGTTGTAGGTTGCACTTGACTGTAACACGGCCCTGGTGTCGGACAATGGACGTGCTGCCGCGGACTAAACGACTCGGAACCATGTCATGACCTTTCTTTCCATCTTTTCTCTGTCGCGGGACAGTCTAGCGACGGGATTTTTTTTCTATCTTTAACTTCAACCTGATACTAGTAATTCTTAATCTGCAGCTTGCAGTTGAAAGATATAAAACCAGCATAGTACAAGGTGCAACAATACTAGATAAACAATGCAAATATTACTGCGAAACTACAAACACTGCAAGTTCAAAATAACGCTAACACCACTACTACCAAACACTTTCTCGTAAATAGTTGTGGACCATAAAATGCACCTTGAAAATCACCTCTCACATGCATATGATTTACAGACTCACTTTGTACGTGCTACAAAACCCGACGTGCGGCAATGAACATATATTTCAGAAGGTTGACAGGGTGACTGGGTACGTCGAGGTGTTTGCACAGGTAGACGTTTCAATTATGGTGGTATTTTAAGCAGGTGAGAGCCACTTACCTGTAAGCAGGTGGAGGTGTGACATACAGGTACCTGCCGAAGGGCGCGTCTATGTACTTCACCATCTTGAAAATTTAAAAACTAACGGTTCTAGAAAGATGTTTTTACTGCATCTCAAGAAAGCATGTTACATAATTGGTGGAGACTACTGTGCATTGGCAACGAAGGCAGCACCAGGCTTCATGTTCAAGAGTTGGTTGGTGTTGTCGTGTCAACAAATACGGCCCACCACGCCTAGACCTGGGCCGCGGGTAAACAAAGACAGCTTTTATATTGATACTCTAAACAAACGGACAGCTTACTACACTTCAGCTGGTCCATGGTGAGAGAAGGATCGGGTGGCCATCTTGTTCTTATGCAAATGAGTTCGGACTTCTGGCCAATGAGAGGGGAGATCAGCATAACAGGTGTTCGTATCGTGTAGCCTCAGACAAAATTGCTTCTTTTGAGCCTTAATGTAGTGAGTACTGTCTCGATTTAAAGGAACATTGTTTTCGAAGACCCCCTGTGACTGTCCCATTAAGTAGGTGGCGTAATTTTATTAAAAGTTATAAAACGCAGCGCGTCCGAAAATGAAAAGTTGCGCTAATGTAATGTTTAGGTAGGGGGGATTGTTGTATACAGAAGTTTACATTGTGAAAAGATAAACGTAAACCAAACCCCCTCGAAGCCTGTGGTCGCGAAGGTCGTATCGAGGGTCCGGCGTCCTTTGTTCGGGACGTTATCTGGTGGCGCAGCCTAAACAGAGTCGCCCACTCGTGACACGATCGCGCGTCGCAACGGAGGGATACTGTTGCAGCAGGCCGGTTCATTTAGCAGCGGTTGCGAAGGCGCGGGTAACACACAGCAGTACAGACGCCGGCTCAGGTCATAGCGGGAACGGGACATTCATTTAGAACTCTTCGGTCTTCACCTCGCGTTTTTTCTGCCTCACCATGGCATCGGCACATCCTGGGATCAGCAATAAGAGCCTGTCGTCCATGACTCTGGAGGGCAGGGTCCTCATGAGTCCTCTGGCGAAGAAATACACCTTCATGGTCCGGTCCTGTCCGCTGAAACACAAGGACAAGATCGGCGACATCCACCCATTGCCGCCTATCACTGTTCAGCACAACCTAGAAGAGGTAAGATCAGACTATTTCTACTTAAAACTACTCTTCGCAATCAGTCTAGATGTAGTCGAAACACTTTTGGGTGATGCAGATGGGAAAAAAATTGTTTGGCGGAGTTTGGGGTGGTATTGTATTGCAGAAATGTGCCGTTGTTAGGTGGGCGAGCACACATGCCAGCACATAAACAGGAAGTAGAGTGACTGGGATTTGATGACAAAATGTTAGCCTTCTTTCCACCTGTCACATGCACAGATTTTGACTTGAACTTTAAAGCACGGTTTTGGTTAGTTTTTTAGCGTGCTTTTGAGCTAGAGATGGCATCCTCAACTTTTTGTGCAAATGTTGCAAAGGAGCAAGATTTTGCAATGGTGGAACAAAGGAACAAAATTCTGACAAACTTCGGAAATATCGATGTAAACACTCTGTCAATATAGTGTGGCTTTAAATGTAGTTGCTTGTTCAAAGTTTGATCGACGGACACCAGTGTTAGTACTGTCACTAGCAAAGTACTTCTTGACTTGCGAATGTTCATTCGACTGTGAAAGTGTATTGACAACCGCTTGGATCGTATTGTCCATGACAAAATACGATCGCGTCCCTTGCGCATTCCTAGAAAGTATTGTTACCTCTCAAAATATTGCACATGTTCAGCATATTTTTCATCCGAGATATGTGTCCCAAAATTTAGTTCCAAATCAACGACAATCGGTCATCATTTTACAAAGTACATTCCTCATCTGTGTGAACTCAAGAAGACAGAAAACTAAAACGCACGAGTTATGTACTAGTATGTCTCGTTCGGTGTAATGTAACCAGCTGCCGCCGCGCCGTGTGTCTGCGAAGCTGGTGTGTTACACCGAAGATACAGATACAGATATTTCAGCGAAGGTGAAAGATCTAGAAATGACTCTTCTCACCCAGAACACGACCTAGCAACAATCCTGATACTGTTTACTGCCGTTTGTTTGTTCGTCGGTTCATTTACTCTTTGCAGAGGCGAGAAAATCAGATAAAAACCAGAAACCATAGATAAGACACCTCTTCGATTTCCAATACGCCTGTCTCACGTTAATGTTCCGCACAAACAGTCAAACAGTAATCAAAGGTCACATTATGAGCAAAGCGTCCAGATATAAAAGGGTTATAGAGATATAATCTTTTTTCTCAGTAGCCGACGAAAAGTAGTAGATGCTACTTGAGACTTCTGTCTTTTTTCAAAATCTTTCGTGTGGTCGTGTGGCGTAACCGCAGAGCCGCAGAGTGCTGGACTCGGAACCAAGAGGTCCCGGGTTCGAGTCCTGCCATGCCACCGATCTTGTGCCCTTGGAAAAGACACTTTACACGACTTTCCTCACGTGAAAATGAGTATTGTTCTGTATTTGTCATCTGCGTTGGTGGCGGCATAAAAAAAGTTGAAAAAATTGAGTGTGTCGTCACCATGTTTAGTCATAAAATGTTGGAATAGAAAAAAATATTTCTAGCAGCTCGAGTAACATTTTCTTTGTGTTTTTCTCCAGTCGTTCGTAAACGACAGTATCCGGACCGACACGATGCAGAACTCTCGGTTCTGCCGTCCGAACCTCTTGGTTCCTAGTTGAGCACTCTGCCGTTAGGCCACACGACCACACATGTCAAATTTCTTGAGTAATAGTTTTTTTTTTGTTGTTGATTTTTCCTTCCAGTCTTTCGTGAACGACAGTATCCGTACGGACACGATGCAGAACTCTCGGTTCTGCCGTCCGAAGCGCACGTCCATCATCCGGCCCTACAACGCCCTGCAAGACAAGCACGCCGTAGCCTACTTCCGCAGCCCCACTGTCAAGGACACGCTGGAGAGGACGCTCACAAACAAGGTAAACAGAAAAAAGAACAAAAACTTTAAAAAAAGAAAAACAAAACGTTTATCTGATAATGAGGTTTTCTTTTACACAACCAATATTGTCTCTTACCTCTCTTACGTTTCGGTGTCTATCAGACACCTTCCTTGGAGCTTCTGACTGGCAAGAAGCAGAACTCCGGTCAGAAGCTCCAAGGAAGGTGTCTGACAGACACCGAAACGTAAGAGAGGTAAGAGACAATATTGGTTGTGTAAAAGAAAACCTCTATATCCTATACTCTACCAACCTGATGAAACTATTTTCGAAAAAAAAAGCAACGTTTGTCTGTCGCTGAATAGTCTTAACTAATAGGTCTCTTGGCACATAAGGCATTTTCTTATCAGAAAACTTAGCTATTTATACCAATATATATATATATCATTCATCAACAACGAGTATGTATATCATTTATCAAATACGAGTATGTATATCATTTACTAAATACGAGTAAATATATAATTTATCAAATACGAGTATATGTATATGTGCTCGCTGAAGTTGGTGATCATAACATTTTCGATGTGTAAATATACTGTCCAAACACTAGGCTTCCATGGATGCCCCAAGCCCACAAAAAAACAGATACATTTTCTGTTAAGGATGAAATGGTTAACGTTTTGACCAACTAATCGATGCTACCCTGACTCAATGTTTGAATATAATGTAGGGTGTACATCGATCGGTTATTAGGAAGTTATGTAGCGAGCAAAGTATTTGTCGTGTCAATAAAAGGTGTTTTAACCCACTTCTTTAAGGGGTCTATCTTTCACCAATTTGATATTAACTACAAGGCCAGGCGTCAGTGAGAATGTAACTGAGAAGCTGTTTTTTCCGCAAGTTGGGTCCGGGGGTGCGTGGGCGAACAATACGGGGCAAGGCACGCTGTGTACCCGTAAACATAGCCTCTACCAGACTACCTACGCTGGTTATATACAGGAGAATATCTGCCAGGGGAGTTTGGCCGCCTTGTAGGTTTGACTGGCCTTCGGAGGGAAAGAAACTACCTCCCCGCGGCCGGACTCCCTTGGCCAATTTTTCTCTCTTTTTTGCCGAATTCTACGATCCGTACTCCCGTAGAAAGGCCTGGTAGAGGCTACCGTAAACATGCCGCGCAGTAACCGATGCCCTCCCCGTGTGATCCCCGGCCATTCACCCAGCCAAACGCTGTGGGCAAAACACGGGACCAACAAACACCGGACAAAGGATAACATCAACCTCATATGTTGTCCCCCTTTTTCCATCGGTCCCTTCTTTAACCGGAATCTTAACCCTTTAAAGACAAAGGTTGGAGATTGTGTGACCGCGTTCTGTCAACAATGTTCGTGTTTTGATAAACAAGCTTTAGCAATCCACCTGACCCCTACCAAGAGAAATTTGTGTCAAGGATTTTGTTATAAGGCCACACTGATTTAATTTTATGGATGACATCCGCGCGCGCATTGATTTTCGCCTGTTCTCTGTTCTGTAAACGTCGCTATGTACGAGTACTACCGCAAATTCACAACACCAGCTTTGTATCCCTGTGCCGCTTTAGAAACATGTTTATTATTGGCCAGAACTTTTTATTCCTTTGGAGGTCTGCAGAGGATGTCATCTATAAAATTAAGTCAGTATGGCCTAACGAATTTCCGCTAGAACTAATGTCATCGGCGATTAAACGCCTACAGTGAACCGCTATGTTCCGGTTGTCATGCGTTGCATTTTTGAGTAACGCCAGTAGCGAATTCAAAGGATAGTAGCTTCGTTACTTAGGAAACGGTTTTGGTCTAGCTTATTTTATGCATGGTAACAAGCGTTACGCTATCGACAGTTAACACCTGGAGGCGCACGCGTCTAGTCGTATTTTCTTTACAGAGAAGACTTAAAGGTCTTAAAGTGAGATGGTAGGGATGAGGGGTTGGTGCTACATAGGATATCTACCCGCACGCGTTCATAATCCTAATTGTTTCCCCAGTCTTGCCGATTGAAGTCATTCTAATTCTGGAAACATGCCATCACTTTGGGCGTGTGGTACATTCAGTCTTCAACAGATCCTAACGTGGGCTATAGCTAGGAAAGCGGTACGCTAGGCCAAACATTGCATGCAAATAGCCAGAAAACTACCCGGTGGGGCATCGGTTTGGAAATGTGACTGTAGCATGACCGCCGAACTTCAGTACAATTAGTGACCCACGTAGTCGCAAAGTGTACCCTCTTGGACAGATCAACTCCCCTGGTATAGTATTCCCTTTATTTTGGCCAATTTCTCCTGTTTTTCCAGCAATCCGCGGTTCCTGGTAGAGGCTATGTAACTTACTGGGAGTCTGGGACAATACATATACTGCAGATACTGATACAGGATGGGACAATACATACTGCAGATACTGTTGTAGAATGGGACAATACGTATACTGCAGATAAACTGATGCAGACTGTACTGTTCCCCCCTGTAGGAGTTGTGGGAGACGCCGCCCAGCCGTAACATGAACAAACTGTCGACCCGCGGCCGCTCCTTACGGACCCCGACTCCGGCCACGCTGGTCAGGATGGAGGAGAACTTCGTGGTGGACAGCATCAAAACCAGCCACGCAGTCACCAAGTACAAGCCGCTCATCCCGCCATACAACGCGCTAAGGTACATACAACAGCTTTACACCAATCTCAGCTCAGAAAAGAACAAGAAATAGTCAAGCCTTCAAGTACCAGAGTTATCAACCAAGGATTGAGGTGTTCATTGCTAGAACTATCGCAAAGTGGAACTCGCTGTCACCAAGTACAGTAAGGGGCATTGCCATTAGGCAGCGTTAAACAATGTTTGGACTTACATGTAGATGTTCAATGCTTAGGTGTAACAAGTTAATCGGTGTAATGTAGCCAGCTGCCGCCGCGCCGCGTGCCTGCGAAGCTGATGTGTTACGCCGAAGGGCGGTTATACCGACTATACCGATACAGAGTATTGGGTTGGCAAGCTTTAGATAGAATGTATTGCTGCCCTTGAATCTATGTTTTCATTGTAGTTTTAATGCTTCAGTTGGCGATCAGTATTTGCAATTCAGACTGATTCCTAGAATTCTTGGAGATGCAATTGCAAGACCTGTGTTCCAGCCTACCTTAGCTTGTTAGACCGTGATGCAGTGTATCTAGAGCGTGCGGAAACACAAAACCAAAACCTCGGAAGTGTAACGACATAAGCTGTAACGACATCTCTGTTACAGTCCTTAGATAAGTCTCCAAGAAGATGTTAGGTTCGACTCAGATTAAGTGTTTTACGTGCGTGTGTCTCTGTGTGTGCCTGCGTTTGTTTGTTTGTGTGTGTGTGTGTGTGTTTGTGTGTGTGCGTGTGTGTGTGTTTGTGTGTGTGTGTGTGTGTGTGTGTGTGTGTGTGTGTGTGTGTGTTTTGCGACATTTCAGACGTCTTTTTAGAACACTGAGACCAACGGCTAGATCCTGCATCTGCTAGTAAATTCCTTTACTAACATTTCCAAATATTCTACTTTCAGGGACAACCATTCCCAGCATTATTTCCACTTCAAGGGAGTCAAAAACCTTCTGAAGACCACAGTTGGCGGCCAATAACCCCCCAGAATCGCCACACTTTTGCGTATATATGTAAGTATTAATCTCTACCAGACTAACTACGCTGGCTATATATAGGAAAATATTTGCCAGGGGAGTTTGGCCGCCTTGTAGGTTTGACTGGCGCGGAGGGAAAGAAACTACCTTCCCGTGGCCGGACTCCCTTGGCCAATTTTACTCTTTTTTTGCCGAATTCTACGATCCATGTTCCCGTTGAAAGGCCTGGTGGAGGCTAACCAACAATCAGCCCATTGTTTTATTGAAACTTCCATGTTTGGTTCCTACGTTCCGTTGTCAGGGACACATAACCAGGCGTAATCTTGTTTGGTGCCGGCGCCACACTTAATTTGTGCTAGTTATCACGTATCGCTATGTGTAGACGTGCTTTCTCTATATGACTCATGTAGTAGCACAGTCAAACAGTTATAAATCTTTTAAATATATTAGAGTTAACGTTGTTGCTACAAAATACTAGTACTATATCTGGTGTATACGTGCTGTCTCAGTATGATTCATGTAGTAGCACAGCCAAACAGTTATAAATCTTTGTATCTTTTAAATATATTAGAGTTAACGCTGTTCTTACAAAATACCGTGGCATTTCTGTCCAGAACTATACAGTTGATTGCAGATAGGTTTTATGAATACGTTATATAATTCAACCCTTACTGAACAATCTAGAAGATCTCGACCGCATATAAATCGCGGTTCATTCCAGAAGCTATTTTTTCGAAGAAAGAGTTCTTACATATACAAAGTCAAGTTCGTCATGTAAGGCCAAATTTACACAAGCTTTACGGCAAATTGCGATGTCATTGTTAGTATAGCACCGCTATATATAATATAAAAAAAAGATCTAATATAAAAGGACTGCGAACTCATTATACATGTGTAGTTCCTATTGACAATGCTACATGCCCGATCTAAATTTGTACACGTTGCCAAGGAGACGGGTACAGTAGCTGAGGGTGGGGTGAGGGGTTGGGTGTCGCGTTCTCTGTCTACCCACATACAGACCCTTTCACTTGCGTTCACCCATGAGAAACCTACTGGGTAACGGAAACCCAGGCTGTTAGGGTCCATGTAGCGCAAATACCGGGCTTGCAAGCCAGAACAATTCGCCTGTCCTTAAAACATCAAGACTTCACGTTCAGAACGTTTTTGTTCTGGGCGCGTAGTTTTATTTTTAGTACATCTGTAACCCCTCTTGTAAGACATTGTTGGTTTAGCGCATTGTTGGACAATAGCCATATGCCATGATACGGGGGCAGCAGCTGGGAATGTAATATAGATGGGATGCATAGTTAAAGCTAAGAACAGGTACTAGTCCCAGTGGCGTGTTAAGTAAGTGGTTGTAGCCTCTACCAGGCACAGCGGTCGCTGGAAAAATAGTAGAAATTGGCCGAAATAAAGGAATAATATACCAGGGGAGGTAGCCGGCCAGAGAAGATCCAATTCGTGACCCACTATTTTTCCAGCGTTCCGCAGTGCCTGGTAGAGGCTAAGTGGTTGAACTAGGGGAAATACTAGTAATACAACACCAACAATTGCTTAGAGTAAGTCAGACTTAGTCCATTGAATCGCCATCTTCTTTGTCCAACCACCTGTTTGATTTCCGGCCCCCAAACTCAAACTGAATACATCTCCAAGCAGATGTGGATTCGGCTCAATGTTTTACGCGTGTTTTTGAAGTATTTTCTGTGTGCATTTCTACTGGTCTACGCGGACGAGAGACGAAGAAAATGTTTAAGAAACGCATGCACCTAAAACACCGAGCTGAACCCTACATCTGCTTGGAGATTAGAACACATGTAACAGATCAACCAATGTGGTGTCACGTCGATGAAGGTTAGACATCCAGGTAATACAATACTTATAAGCCAGGTAATATGGTGCTTATAAACCTGCATTTCTCCTCTGGTCTCTCAGTCACTGACGAAAGCTAGTGGATGCTGCCTGAAATGTCTTACCGTTTCCAAAATCATATCCAGTTGCTTGAGTAGTTGCTTTTTGGCGCAGTGTGGTGTCAGTACGTTAAAATTAAGCGTTGAGTTCTCTCTCAATCTTGTTATACATGACCATGAACTAGTCTGCAGTTCCGCGTAGTTAATAATCTACATGTTTTTCCTCTCTCAAAGGTTTCCTGGACCATTCATGATAGCAGTGACCTGAAGATGACTGCCGAACTTTTACTTCGACTGCCCAGAGAAACACACACCAAATGCTTTACTTGCCATACAAGAAGTGGAGTCAACTAGCTACAACATCACAACAGTAAAAAAACCAGTGTCCAACGCTGTACCAACAAACTGAGAACCCTGCCAGAAGTTTACTACTAGTCTTCTCTCAAAAGACTAGCCTGGTTACAAAACCTATTATAGCTCTCGAGTCCTACATCCTCTCCGCAAATAGAGGATTTGCGGAGAGGATGTAGGACTAGGGAGTTATAATACTGGTTCAAGTGGTAACCAGGCTACACAAGACAGCCATGTACTAAGAACTTTATAATTGGTACTTCTTTTATTCTATTACCAAACATGATACTGTGTTATGAGGGACAATTGTTTCTAAATAGCCAACAGGGGCTTTCAATTCAGTGTTTACTGTTACAGCATGTCTAAACTGTTTACCTGACAAATGTTGGCAAACGTTTAAAATGTTATTTACAAACTCTTATTACATAATCAGGCCTTACTATACATCCTAATACAATGGAAACTGTCTTAAGGGAATCCAGTGTCCCATTGTGGCAAGGAGCTTCAAATAAAAGCTCCTTGCTTATAGGAATATCTCATGAATTAAGATTACTATTAGTATTACTAATAATATAGACAACTATAAGATATATTATCACTAATAAGGTTCAATTCAGAATTGAACCTTATTGTTATTACTATATATACATACCTATTGTGCATGATGTAATATAATATGTAGTTAATAGGTGTTTGTAGTGCAAACAGAAGTGTTATATATTGCTGGGACAGTCCAGACTTTGTTCCAATATAGCTCGAAGTAAAGATACTAGCTGGTATTTACTTTAGTGAATTTGCTCTGTAAGTATTTGTCCACGTACTTGAATGAAAGAGGCCCTTTGAAATCCGTCCAGTTTATAAATGCTGTAGTGTAGTGTTTAGTTCATGTATGTAGAGGTGAATGGGTGTTGGGGAAACTGCATGTGTTTTTTTTAATAAACTTGTGCTTGTGTTACTTCTCTTGTTGTGTGGTTGCTTAGCTATGTCACACCCCAGGACTATTCCTGATAACCTTGGACCCACGTATTTACTGTATCTTTGAACTGTGTCACTTTGAACCTTCTGACAGGGTTAAGCTATGCAATTTCTTTGCACCAACAAAGGGGACTATTAAAGAGCAATTAAGAAGGTGTGTGGGGGGAGGGGGGTGCATGTGGAAGATAGAAGGTGAAGTAAAGGCCGGTCTTGTGGTTGGGATAGCCTCTACCAAAGTACACCCTAGCCTCTACCAGGCTTCGGGAGCGGCTGGAAAGAGTAGAAATCAGTCAAAAAGAGAGACAACATGCTGGGCAGTTGGTCTGCTGGAGAGTACAGATTGTCCCACTCGCAGACCAACTCCCTCGGCATGTTGTTTCTCTATTTGGCCAATTTCTACTCTTTCCAGCCGCCTCACGAAGCCTGGTAAAGGCTAGTTGGGGTAATAGCAGTTAACTCAGAATCTTAAGGTTCTGGTTTTCAAGGTCCGTACAATACAAAAGTCATGTGTTGTGCCCTTATGTGCCCCAGTATGCAACACAAAGTAGGTACTAGTATATACATTGTACTAGTATGTAAAGAAAGTGATGAGACTAAGGCCAAAAAAATACAGTTCATAAAAAATCTTTACCTGATAAAAGGAAAATGGCTTCAGACAAGAATTAAGTACAAGTACATACAAGCTGGCGTATGATTTGTTTTCCACAAGCTCATATGTAATACAGTACCGGGGGTATTACACAAATCACATTCAATGTTGATATGCAAGCACTGTAACAACAAGATACATTCACATGCATAACAATAAATAACTTCACACCACATCAATGACCTATATGCTCAAATCTGTGAGGTCTAGCTATGAAGTGATATCAAAATACAGTCACCATAATTTTACATACATCTTAGTTAGAATTGTCACAATATCATCATACTATAGTTTTATAATAGGCAGCATTACAAGATAGTATAGAAGCATGCATCTTATTACAATGTTTCACTTTGGTACATGTATGTACTATGATGTAGGCATCTTCCCATATGTAATATGATTGTCCAAGCAAAATAGAAATTACAAAGGACAGAAATCTGTCCATAACATAAGAGATCTATTGCCTTAAGCCATTTCTTTCTTCAAGGATAACAATAAAAGGACAACATAAACTAGAAAGGCCAATATTTGCTTTGGAGCAAATACAGCGATGGGTTCACCACATTTTACCACATGGCAGGGAAAGAATGAGAAACACAAGGGAAAACAATGATTTAGTAAATTACATTGATATAACTATAATATGAAGTAACATACAACTAAAACAACAGTTGGATAGCTATTCCCTACTTTATTGGTTAGGATTTTTAATTGCATAATGCAAACTGTTGATTTTCAAAATAAAATAAAAAACGTTCATGCCCCGCATTCCATTCCTGGAGCAGAAAAGCTTGAAATACCTACCAAAACACTTGAATAAAGACATACTGTCAGTATGGAAATGCTCTGTGCAGGTGTTAATCAAGTTAAATCCCAACAGCCAATCAGCAAGAAATGCTCTGTGCAGGTGGAAATGCTCTGTGCGGGTGTTAATCAAGTTAAATCCCAACAGCCAATCAGCAAGAAGTATAGAGGAAAGCTGCATGCCTTTTGGTTGATGCCCTGCATTCCATTGTGATGACTCATGCCCAGACGTGGTAAACACGACACACTAAAACAGTAATACATTTGCTATAACACAGCCAAAAAACTCAAATAAAACCATTCTAAAAGCCTGAATCACAAAAATTTAAAAAACGCCTAGGGGTATTTGCCCACTGTACCTCCACACCAAATTTCAGGACCTTAGGCCCTAAAATGAAGAAGCTGAATCCATTTAAAGATATGGCAGGAGGAGGAGAAGGAGGAGGAGAAGGAGAAGAAACATCAGAAAAAGCAATATGGGTTCACCACCACTTCGTGGTGTGGTGAACCCATAATTACAACAACTCATAAACAAGAGAATTACTTATATGAAAATAACTCATACATGTACTCATAGGGTTCACACATTCACAAACACATTCACCACGTACTTTCATTGTACATACAATGTACAATAGAAGTATCCACCAAGTTACAACAATACACATAAAACATTAATAAAGCAGTCTGATGATATCCATTTGGAATGTAGAGGAGGCTGCTTTTAAGGGTGTGAATGGGGTGGGGTGGATGGTGTTGCTTCTTCAGCAACTGTTTTTCTTTTCTGGGTAAAGCATTTTTGCTTAGGAATACAGACTGCATCCCAAGTAATCTAATTAGGTTCTACTGTATATTTTCTTTCTTTCCACACCTCTGACAGTACTTTCAAGATCTGAAATTTAAACAACAAGTATATGTAGAGTAATCTCCAAGCAGATCCTAGGGTGGCAAAAGACAGTATCAAATTGGCAGGCAGTATCCATTGGCCAGAGGGTCAAATTTGCCACCCAAGGTGTTGGTGGGGGTAGCAACAAAATNGCTTATTCAGATAAGAACCTCATTTGCATAATTTATGAGGAAATGCTAGATGATGATGATTGGTTTATGAAAAACACCGAGCAGATTATTATTGGAATGAGCAGAGCACTTTGGACTAATGCCTCTGACTATTTACAGTTTAGAGGTACATATCCAATATTTTGTCAAAAACTTCTCTGTTACATAGTGGGGGTCTTCACGCTTCGTTAAAAATTGAAAAATCTCAAGATTTATTCCAAAGATCTCAATATTTTAGACGAAATCTTGAGATCTTATAAGACAATCTTGAGATTGTTCATGACAATCTCCAGATCTTTCAGAAAATCTTGAGATGAAAGCAAAAGGTCTCAAGATCTATCCAAATGTTTTCAAAGTATCTTGAGATTTTTCCAAAGTATCTCGAGGTGCTTTAAAAAATATCAAAATTGTTTAAAAGATCTCACGTTTTTTCAAGATTGCTTTAAAAATCTTGATATTTCTTAAAGCATCTCGAGATGCTATGGAAAAATCTCAAGATACTTTGAAAACATTTGGAAAGATCTTGAGACCTTTTCTTTTCATCTTAAGATTTTCTGAAAGATCTAGAGATTGTCATAAAAAATCTCAATATTGTCTCATAAGATCTCAAGATTTCGTCTAAAATATTGAGATTTTTCAATTTTTAACGAAGCGTGAAGACCCCCACTGGGGGTCATTATGATCCGCTATGTAACAGAGAAGATTTTGACAAAATATTGGATATGTACCTCTAAGCTGTAAATGGTCAGAGGCATTAGTCCAAAGTGCTCTGCTCATTCCAATAATAATCTGCTCGCTGTTTAAAGAAGAAGCACAATCTGACATGGCAGTCAACAGACTGAATTAGGCCAGACTTTACAGTAGTTTTAAAATCAGTTAAATTGATAAAATCACAGCTTAAAATAAAACACATTATAAATATTTACGTTCCACCATTGTCATACATAAATACATAAAATCTGTCACAATATTTATAAAAACGTCTACAGTTCATTCAGTAACTTTGTCATTGCAGGGATTGCACTTGTTATGCATCGTTTAGTCCCTGTTGGTTGTTGGTAGCGTGTCGAGTTGCGGAGATGCCTGCCGTGTTGCTGTCCGCGGGTAGGGGGCAGCCACACGGAGAAGCGAGGCGATCTTTCCACCTTCAAGGCAAAGTCTGTGCACAGTTTTTGTCTGCGGGCTGATAAGCGCTGAAGTCATTCTTTGTTAAGATAGGACTGTCTTTTGGTGGGGAATATGGTCAACTGATATACTTCATGGAAATGAGGATCTTAATTGCATAATGAGGGGGACTAATCTATAATTTGTCAGTCATAAAAATTAATATCATTTGGCAAAGGTATGAGGTCGTGGAACTCTAGTTAAGATATGCAACAATTTCGCAATTACACGTGTTTGGCGTATCCAGAAAACGTCTAAAGTGTGATTTGCTTCACTACAATTAAAAATCCAGCAATGATACCTAATGTATTCCCTTCCTGTTTATCTTTAAAACTCCCCAACCTCAAGTATGCTACAAGTAATATCAAAAAGGAAAACACTTTCAGGGAAGTTCATCTGTGTTGGTAGTTTATTTCCTGAGAGGGGTGAAGGAGGCTATTTACATCAGGGCCCACCACTCTTCACTTAACGGCGACGGGGGCCGACATCGTCTACCAGATACCTTTGACCCAGTGTTGACGCCATACTTCAAAGAAGTCACGTGACAAGCCTCACTGGGTCAGTCTTCTGAGGAAAACCAGAGTGACTGGTTGAAAGCTCTAGGTGAGAGAACTTTTGTGTTGGACCAAAAGTTTTAACTTTAAAAACGGAAAACACTTTCATTTACATAGTAATGCAGTCAAACTTCTAACTTGTTCTTTATTTCTCAAATCTACAGTACAGCTGCTACAGTATCAACAAGGGCGGTGTTTAAAAAACACACCGGCGACGTGAGTATTTTAATAATATAATAGCATAAATTTGTAACCCTTTTGATATAACTTGAGTAAAAGGAATTTTTCTTATAACGGATTGTTGTTTTAGTACTACTAGTATTTTAAAATGTGTGTGTTTTTAACACCGTATTGTATGTAGGAAGTTGTTTGTTTTTGAGGGTGCTAATATGATGCATGCATCAACAAATGAAATGTGTACCCTGAGCTGTAACTCACATTCGTATGGATTTATGTTTGATTATTTAGGAAGTACGTGAGTAAGGTATAGTTATTAGGAAAGAATGGTATCTGACGCAAGTATTACCAAATAAGGATGAAATTTTTAATAGGTATTGCCATATATAATAGACACGGCACGCTACGTGTACACTGAGTGGGTCTCCACCAGAAAGCAGACCGGGCGCTCGTCCAAGGTTCCCCAGATATCTGGCGTCTCCATATTCCACCTAACATGTCTGACTTTCCTCAGCGCCTTCACAAATTCACGGAGGCGCTGAAGGGACTTGTGCAGAGCTACCCCAAGGTCACAGTATGGGACCACAAACGTCTGTGGAGACGCAACCCAAACTACTTTGCGCCTCATGCCCGTAGCCTCATGCTCCCCCCGGACCCCCCTAGGAACCTCGAGGTCCACTCAAGCAGTGGGAATAACCCCCCATTCAAAATCCTGGCTACGGGCATGCGCCTGACGGCTTACACTTGTCCGATCTGGGAAACCTCCAGTATTACAAGAGTGTCCGCGGGGCTTTAGACCGCCAGCTAAAGCACATTTAAAACGTGTTCGCTTGTCCCTTGTGAACCCCTTTCCTTTCTCATTCCGACACAATTTGTGCCCGATTGGCTGGTTTCCCCTTTTCGTTCGCACACGCACGTGGTCTTGGTTTCTTTCACGCAGTTAGGCGTGTTTTGGCCGGGTTTTTGACATGAGACACATGTTAATATATTTGAGACAATCTCTATCCTACATCATGCCTCGCACGTGTTGATACTATGCATGGTTTGTGATACAACAGAATAAAAGGTTGCATATCTCGCCAAACAAGAAATGTCTCTTCTGTTTATTGTGTTAGATTGCACTATATAACTAACTGTGACCTGGCCCGATAAAAGGCGTAACGTAAACAACCGGAGCTCAGTCTGACGTAAACCTTCGTGGTGTTCACATCACGGAGACCTCCGCTGCGTAATACTTCAATATCTAAGGCCCATTGCGCCCACACATTCAGAGCAACAAGTATGGCATTGTATAATAGTGTATACAATAGTGTATATAATTTACGGGCAGCATCCTTGCACCGACAAGCGATACCCCGACCCGTACGGTGAATGTCGGGGTCTGGGACACCGTGTAGTAACCGGCATCGCCGTCTCAGTGCCCGTGTCCTCTGACGACACTTACTGAGAGGTTTCCCGGATAACATTTCAATGCACATTGCAGTATTTACGCTATGGGTCACTGAATAAACAAATTATTGGTGTTTTCCCTGGATACATGACGAAAATATAGGTATACAAACTATGATACGATCGTGGCCGAGAGCAGAGACCGTTACTCTGCACGGCCTATTTCGGTACAACACAGTCAATGCTCCGCTCGGAACGCCACAGACACAAATAATTTCTAAACTGTCGGTAACATAAATATCGTCATATACACATCCCTAGTAGATACTCTGGTTAGTCTGGGTAAAGGATAACAATCACTATGAGTAGGTCACGCCCGTTGAGATAACGTTGGAATATAATATGGCTCCATTGTTTGATCTTCAGATGATTTTTTACACAGAATTACTAGAAAATCTGTTCCTTGTATCTGCTTGGAGATTGTGTCGGTCGGATCTTATTGTTTACGAGGTCTCCAAGCAGATGTTCGTGGGTATAGTTGGGGTTGTCCCTTTCTCTGTATCTGCTCCATTGTTTGATCTTCAGATGATTTTTTACACAGAATTACTAGAAAATCTGTTCCATGTATCTGCTTGGAGATTGCGTCGGTCGGATCTTACTGTTTACGAGGTCTCCAAGCAGATGTTCGGGGGGAGGGTATAGTTGGGTTTGTACCTTTCTCTGTATCTGCTCCATTGTTTGATCTTCAGATGATTTTTTACACAGAATTACTAGAAACATTCGGTCCCTGTATCTGCTTGGAGATTGTGTCGGTCGGATCTTACTGTTTACGAAGTCTCCAAGCAGATGTTCGTGGGTATAGTTGGGGTTGTCCCTTTCTCTGTATCTGTTCCATTGTTTGATATTCGAGTGAAAGCTTACAGACTTACTGAAAATTAGTAAAACAAACATTAGGTCCCTGTATCTACTTGGAAATTGTATTGGTCGGATTTTACTGTGTGCGAAGTCTCCAAGCAGATGTTCAGGGCATAGTTGTAGAGAAAAAAATTAACACGCTACACAACATTATGATACAGTAAATGAAATAAAATATGGTTATACCTCTCTCACAAGCAAACTAAGATGACTTTGCATAAAACATTCTTTCATAAGATAATCGTGCAGAAGACTAGCTATTGTCTCTTTTTTTGAATATTTACATATCACCTTTTTCCAAAACTGTAGGACATGTAGGATTGCACATGCTTTTCTGTCATTCCGTGAGTTTGGACGCTAAACAGTAAAGGCCTTTTGCCCTGCAAAATAGGGTTTTTGCTGTAAACCGGAAGGGAGGCTATTTCCCAGTAAGTCCGTCGCGACAGTTGCCATAGCAACAAACCTATCTGTCTGACTGACCATCTCTGGGTGCAGTGGGTGGTCCGTGCACGAGGCACCATACATTTATTCAGTCGGCCGCCAGCTACCCGCGAGGACGTACTAAACTTTCGTTGTACCAACTGACAAACTATTTGACTTATTTGACTCATTTGCCGTATCAACAATACTTACAACTGGACCCCTGAACGTATTCAACTAGTAACGCTTCTACTGTTAGACGAGACGAGCCCGCAGACGAGCCCGCACTCCGCGTGGCCGTACCCCGGACCACTGAGAACAACTGCCCTCCTCTCCACCAGCGATAACAGACTCCCAAAACGGTGAGTTCATACGTGCTTTTATTTAGGGTACACTTTTAAACAGGAGCGTTGACAGGTATCATATACAATTATGGTAGGAGTGTATTTTATGTATAGAAACCTTCCGTGTTTGGAGTCCTGATGACGACTTCACATTTCGGATCGTTCATCTTATGACGCCTTACATTCTCCCCTGTAACCACCCGACCTGTTCAGTGGTTGTTTTGTGTGGCTTTTTGATTGTGAAACGTGTCAATGTTTTGCGCTGGACATGTCAGCCTTGTCTACAGCTGAATTCTATGTTTCTTTGACTTGAATATGAAATGTAGCGTTACACCTTGTTTTGAAGCAAATGTAGCGCTGGACTACTTTAGTGTTTCCCACAATAATCTGCCTTTATTTGATGTCCATTGCAATGTGTGTGGGGGCATTCTAGACAGATAAGCCAAACTTGTCTTATTGCCCTCGATAAACAGAAACCGTCCTGCTTGTGGAAAAGGACGCGAGGAGAGAGCACATGGATGCTCTGATTGGTCGATTCCGGAAAAGTTTGAGCGTGGCCCGTGCGATACAAACAAGGAAACCCCGTTCGGTACAAACGGAGAATTCCCCGTGCACTGGTCAACGTAAACCTAGCGGGCGAGGATCGGCTTTCGTGTCCGGCATAAATTTCCATATGGCCCACATAGCGAGTCGACATAGAACTATTTTCACGGCCAATGCAAGGCATGTGGCGTGTGAGATTCTGAAACACGTGGTATCTGGATGTCTGGGAGAAGCAGGGCTGCCATTGGTCGAATTAGGTGTCAAGCTTGTTGTTGGGCAGGGCCAAAAATAGTTTATACTAAACAAACTTCAGATTTTAGTAGCCGAGTCCTAAGGCTCAATGAGAAGCGAAATCTTCAAATAGGAAACGAAGCTACCTTCTTGCCAAAATAAGGAAGCCACTTCTTAACATATTTACAGGTAAAGAAGTAAGGTTATAAGCGTTTGTTTCCTCCTTTTCAGTTCCCGCGATAATGACACGAGGCTAATCACCGCTGTTTCCCTACAGTTGCCCAGGCCGGCGGGCGTGGAGATACGTAGCCCCTTTGCCTTCTCTCAACCAGGGATACAGACATAAAAAAGGTGAGTTCATTAAGTACTTTTATCGATAATTCTACAGGGTGTGGATGTTTGGTAACGTCGGCCAGTTTTGGCTAAGTTAATTTATGAAGCGCGGAAGGACTGATGCAGTTAACAGCTGTCATGTCAAGTGTACTTTTGACGCACATTCTATATCAGCCTTGTCTTCAACTGTTTTCTACGTTTCGATGACTTGTTTAGGAAATGTACACCTTGTTTTGAAGACTCATTTCAAACCGCTACCATTTGCTGTGACTTTCGCACCACGGTATGTTTTGGCCGAGATCTTTATGAGGCGCGGTGTGAGGCATATTACTGTTGACTAACTTGCCGTGGATAGAGGGTAGCCATTTAAACTTGAGTTTTGTCAGGTATCATATACAATAATGGTAGGAGTGTATTTCATGTATAGATACCTTCAATGTGTGAAGTCCTGTCTATTGTTTTGTCCTGACACTAGCAACAAGCCTCACACCTTATCAGACCAATGACAGCCTTTCTTCTCTCCATACAGTTGCCATGTGCCTTAGCTAACTAGTGCGCAAGCTCTAGCCGGTAGTTGCCGTGCTATAGCCGGGACAATCACATATGCCAGAAGCCGTGGTCACAGCTGACTCAAGCCTCCCGGTCACAGAGCTGATCATGACAACTGACTCCAGTCTCCTTTGTGTAAAATTTTGTTTCGTTATTGTTGATGATGGTAGAAGGAGCATGTTGATATCATATGTGTATTAAGTAGCATCGTCGACAGAAAGAAGGCAACATGGGAGGGAACCAGATAGTAGCAGAGCCATCACGTGCAGGCTATGTAATGCATTGCTAGCCACAGTAAACCTTACACCAGTTAGAGATTACTGGGATGACTTACATTCGTCTGTACTACGATGATACATTGCCTGTGTTTTACGGTATCTTAGTGTATATATTGTAATGACCTATTTTATATGTATTTAGAAAACCTCGCCAATGACGGTTCAAATCGAATCGAGGAGAATGTACACATTTTGAAAACCATGACTATGCTGAACAATCGGTGTATATGGGAGCTGTGGTACGATTGCACTCTCTAACTAACTTGTAAGAGGATGATAGTGCAAGACCTGATGAAAGTCCGAACAGTTCCCTTGTAATTACTTAGACAGTTCTCTGTTATTGTAGTCCCTGTTATTGGTCCGGTTACAAATATGTGTGCTGAAGTGATGTACCACTGTTATGCGGTAATACACAATATAAAGACACAGGATTTCTACGACAAGGGACGTCAGTTCAAGAAGGAAAATATAACTCAGTTAAGACTGAAAGGGTTAACGTAGCCAGTATCATATAGTCATAGCCAGTCCGTCTTAAAAGTCTCCCGTGCCCAGTGTGCGGAAAGCCTTGTCTCTGCGTCTTTCCTTTATCCTCACAAAGTTGCATTGAAAAGAACTTGAATGCATATGTTGATTTGATTATATGGATGACATCCTCTGGGAACCCCAAAACTGATGCGCACGTGCGAATAAAAAAAGTTTTGCAAAAAAGAAAAGTTGCTTTCACTATGAAATCTACGTGGTCATGAAGGTTGAACAAATGGCACAGAATATGTTATAGCGAATAATCTACTCTTCGAATTCATTTTTTTACATTCTTTCCTTTGATTTTGGCATTCTATAGCTACGACATTGGTATCGTTTCTAAATGTTTTCCTTACAACTTATGGTAAATTTTTGCTCATTTAGCAACTGTTTTGCATGATTTACAGTATGGTTGAAAACTTTTTTTTGGGGAAACGGTCGAAAATTCATGCGCGCACGGATGTCATCCATATAATCAAATCAACATGGCCTTATGTCCAAACACATACTTTTCATAAAGAGAAGGAAAACTACTAGAAAAAAACAACCACCAAACGCGGTGACATATTGGTTTATATTCAGACAATCACGACATCTGCTTTGAAACATCTGACTTCAAATGCTGACCTTGTTCAATTCCAAACAATGATGCTGTCCAAGCTGTCGGAAAAGCTCCAAAGTCATTGAAAAACAGCTAAACAGCTGGGAGGGAATACCTCACCCGCTAGGTGTTGCCAAAAATGAATTCCCTGGGAGGGAAGACCTCACCCGCAAGGTGTTGCCAAAAATGAATTCCCTAGGGAATGCGTGCGTGGAATATTTAGAATTCCTGGCAATTCAATCGCAGTACTATACTAAGGGCTCCGCCCCTGAGGCGTCGCCAAAAACAACATGGTACATACAATGGCTAAAACAAATTGTAATAAAATGCCAGTACAGAACAGATCCTTTGTACACAATGTAAGAAGTAAAGTCAGAAACATAGGTTCACAAACACACTGTTAAAAAGAAATAAGAACCAGTCCATTTGCGAGATTGGGAAGGAGACAGTCATGGACATTAGTCAATCTTTGTATCTATCCACTTTCATACATGTTAAGGGTAAAAGCTTAGGGTTGGAAGGAAAACCTGATTCTGTTCATTCCTGAGACACACACACACAGACACGCCAAAAACAATACCTCCATTTTTCATGGAGGTAAAAACTCCTTAGCATCTACTCTTTTTATTTTTGCCCCCACAAGTTGGAAGTACTTTAACACACTTCAGGGCATCATGCTTACGCATAACTTTAACAGTCAAACGTTGCTGTCAACATACATGTATATGCCAAGAAGGTTAAATTGGACGAGACCACGACGACCTCAGACTATAAGCGCTGTGAGGGGCAAATCTCAGTGTGAGCTGTTACAGGAGGGCGTAACTCTAAGAAGGCCACTAACAAGAAATCACCTACAGGTCGTCTCAGAAATTCAAAACTTTATTCACCTGTCTTGGTTTACAGTATTTTAAATGTTTTGATTTCTAACAACAAACATTTTTTTGTAAGCGTTTGTAACAGAAAATTCATTAGCAGCTTTATTATTATTACACATGAAGTATTTCGTTGATAGTTGAAAGCAAACGACAAACGCCATGTGTTGTAGAACTACAGTAACTATAGGTCGAACTTTTGGTACCCTCCTTTGGCTACTGAATAACCGAGACTGCGCTGGTGACCAAATAACTTCTGGGTGTGACAATACTGTAACTTTTTGACCGGGGACATGATGCGTTTTTTTTTTTTCAAAATCGGTTTTGTACTAAACCCTACCCATCAGTGAGAAGAATTTTCCCACAGCTGGTTACCTGGTGAAATATTACAGTCTGGGCAGAACATGTCGCACTGTAAACATATTGCGACAACGTTGATAGTAACCTTTTTTTATATATATATAATAACAAAACAGTATGTTATAAAACAAGTTGTGCGTTTTTCGTTAACGTCATGGAATGGCGTTAATTTGGCGTGCTCTGTTCGATTTGTCACGCCTAAAGATATACTTTGATGAGTTCGTTCAAAAAGACCACCTGTACTGCATGTAAGAATCAAACTGTAGTAAGGTACTCCTAGTCTACAATGTTCAGACTACAAATTTCTGCTCTAAGAGTTTCAAAAGGTGAACAGGTCGGTGGTTGTGGTCTCTCTGATGTGACGGAGTTTACTCTCCCTTCTCGTTCGTCTCCCGGCGCTCCTCCTTGCCGAGTTTACCTGCTGGCTCCATCCACACGGGGCTGGCGGGGCGGCCTGCTGGCTCCATCCACACGGGGCTGGCGGGGCGGCCTGCAGGCTCCATCCACACGGGGCTGGCGGGGCGGCCGAAACGCTTCGCCTTGTCCACGGTGGCTCGCACCTTCTCCTGGAGGAGGAGCAGGGAAACAATCATGGCGCATAGGCCGACCACAGCCCTTTGGTAGTGTAAAATTGTATTTTTTGTAGATTTTGTAGATTTCGATGTAAAATTGTATTTTTTATCCTGTATTATATGTCATTCAGTTTACGTTTTACTGAAGCACACTGTAATGACAGTTCTGTGTGTGTCTGTAACATCTAAGGACGATTGGAGTTATGTCTCCGAAGGTAGCAGAAGATAACAAGAATTCCGAGGTAGATTTCATACCTCCATGAAATGTGGGCTTGATATGTAAATGTGAATTTCTTCTTTAATTATGCAAATGACCTCTGCATTAACATGATATATGCATCGTGATGTATGTTAACTTTTGATTAACTTACAGAATTCCCAAGTATGACATTCCCGGCCATCATTCACCATTAAGAAATCATAGAATTCTCGCATCAATTATGCAAATTAGGTCATCATTTGCATAATTAGTATCTGTTGATGTTCCGCCTGCAATAGGTTACATACAATACATGTATGAAAGTAGTATAATGTAAAACACTGTAATTATAGAATTTCCTCATTAATTATGCAAATAAAGTCCTCATTGCATAATTTGCATTTAATTATGTACATCTCTCTCTCAGCTACCTACACACCAAAAATTATGAAAATATGTTGTTCCTATCTGGACTTATTGGCTTTTAAACATTTCGCCAGAGAGTGCCCTGCAGTTCCAGAACAAGCTGCTAGGGGGACCAAACTCACAAAACTTATTCCTGACAGGAAAAGCAATTTGTCACCAAAACATCAAGACCATAGCATGTTCAGCACAAAAGATACAAAACCGGAAGTTCTGCTGCAGTACCAAGGTCATCCACCAGGAGGCCCATATTTGACCTTGACCTTTGTCTTCCTAAGACTTGCCAACATACCAAATATCATCACAATCCATAAAGGCGTTATGAAGTTATGCTGATTACAAATGTGCGGAAACACAAACACACACACACACACACACACACACACACACAGAGACACGCCAAAAACAATATACCTCCATTTTTCATGGAGGTAATAAACAGATGATATGTAACGTTACCTGCGTCTCTGTACGGCATCTGTCTGACGTGCCTCCAGCGCCTCCACTGTGGTCTTCTTCGCCACTCGGGCCCGACGCTTCTCCATGCGGGCCTCCATAGCGGTTCTCTTCCTGCTCTCCCGAGTAGTGATCACATCCGACTCGCTCATTGCCGGTTTGATGAAGAAAGCGGTGGACTTGGCACGTGATGGCTTCTTCATTTCCTTCCTAGCTGCCTGATTGGCCAATTTCCGGGATCTTTTGGCAATAATGTCCTAAGGGAATATTGAAGGGAAGATTAGTACATGCATCTATATTCCAAACTTAAGAGCTTTTCCTTTTGTTCTTGCCTGTCCATATTTCCATCTACCTATTACGTTCTTCTATTTAAGTACGTTCTTTCTTTCCACAACACATTTGCAGATATCTGAGGATAAACTTACCCGTCTTCGCTCGTCGGCTTCATTCAGCTGCGTCCGCAGTTCGGTGGGGGTTTCGGCGATTCGCTTCTTCACCATCTCCCGCCTCTCCTCCATACGTTTGTCCAACTTCTCCAGCCTGACTGGGCGGCGCGGCGGCGGGCTGTTCGACTCGACATCCGCCACCTCAAAGGCCACGGAGGTCGGCTGACATTTAATGGGAATTACTCCCGCCTGTCGCAGGTCGGCTAGTACGTCGTCCGACGACTTGGTAGACCTGGCTTGGGACAGCGGAGCCTGTGCGACTTGCACGAGGAATACTTCTGCAATAAACCGTAACACGGTTTAAGGGGGCACACCCCAGTTTATTTGGGGCCTCTTTTCGAAGCTGCACACCCTCAAATCTAGCGACCGTCTCTGGCGTGGAATAATTCGGAAGGAGAATAACTGTATATGGGACGAAAGGGTATCTCTTCAGCTACAAGACAAGCTGAGTTTGGTTTCTTCAACCTTTTTAAGTTTGGTAAAATCAACGGAAAAACATTATTTTCACTCCAAAATTAATGCCCAAAATTGCAAATTTTCGCGTAGGATAATCCCACAAAAAAAAATTTCCGGCAGAAATGACTGATGCTGGCAGAAAGACCCAAGCCTTGACTATACCCGAGTAAATTATAAAGAAAATTCTAGTACTGTAATTTTCTAAACAGTCCACGGCGCGAGGGGTTGCAAATCCACCCCTACGAAGCCACAGAGCGAAAACTAGGTCAAACGGGCGGATTACACTTGGCGCGCAAGGATACCCGGAAGTAAGGTTCGGAGCCAAAAGAAATTTTCACCCCAAAATCACCATTTCTTACACTCTTCAGCCATGTTAATGT
>NW_017802503.1:510002-585507 GCF_001625305.1 Branchiostoma belcheri
GTTTATACTAAACAAACTTCAGATTTTAGTAGCCGAGTCCTAAGGCTCAATGAGAAGCGAAATCTTCAAATAGGAAACGAAGCTACCTTCTTGCCAAAATAAGGAAGCCACTTCTTAACATATTTACAGGTAAAGAAGTAAGGTTATAAGCGTTTGTTTCCTCCTTTTCAGTTCCCGCGATAATGACACGAGGCTAATCACAGCTGTTTCCCTACAGTTGCCCAGGCCGGCGGGCGTGGAGATACGTAGCCCCTTTGCCTTCTCTCAACCAGGGATACAGACATAAAAAAGGTGAGTTCATTACGTACCTTTATCGATAATTCTACAGGGTGTGGATGTTTGGTAACGTCGGCCAGTTTTGGCTAAGTTAATTTATGAAGCGCGGAAGGACTTCTACTTATGCAGTTAACAGCTGTCATGTCAAGTGTACTTTTGACGCACATTCTATATCAGCCTTGTCTTCAACTGTTTTCTACGTTTCGATGACTTGTTTAGGAAATGTACACCTTGTTTTGAAGACTCATTTCAAACCGCTACCATTTGCTGTGACGTTCGCACCACGATATGTTTTGGCCGAGATCTTTATGAGGCGCGGTGTGAGGCATATTACTGTTGACTAACTTGCCGTGGATAGAGGGTAGCCATTTAAACTTGAGTTTTGTCAGGTATCATATACAATAATGGTAGGAGTGTATTTCATGTATAGATACCTTCAATGTGTGAAGTCCTGTCTTTTGTTTTGTCCTGACACTAGCAACAAGCCTCACACCTTATCAGACCAATGACAGCCTTTCTTCTCTCCATACAGTTGCCATGTGCCTTAGCTAGTGCGCAAGCTCTAGCCGGTAGTTGCCGTGCTATAGCCGGGACAATCACACATGCCAGAAGCCGTGGTCACAGCTGACTCAAGCCTCCCGGTCACAGAGCTGATCATGACAACTGACTCCAGTCTCCTTTGTGTAAAATTTTGTTTCGTTATTGTTGATGATGGTAGAAGGAGCATGTTGATATCATATGTGTATTAAGTAGTAGCATCGTCGACAGAAAGAAGGCAGCATGGGAGGGAACCAGATAGTAGCAGAGCCATCACGTGCAGGCTATGTAATGCATTGCTAGCCACAGTAAACCTTACACCAGTTAGAGATTACTAGGATGACTTACATACGTCTGTACTACGGTGATACATTGCCTGTGTTTTACGGTATCTTAGTGTATATATTGTAATGACCTATTTTATATGTATTTAGAAAACCTCGCCAATGACGGTTCAAATCGAATCGAGGAGAATGTACACATTTTGAAAACCATGACTATGCTGAACAATCGGTGTATGTGGGAGCTGTGGTACGATTGCACTCTCTAACTAACTTGTAAGAGGATGATAGTGCAAGACCTGATGAAACTCCGAACAGTTCCCTTGTAATAACTTATACAGTTCTCTGTTATTGTAGTCCCTGTTATTGGTCCGGTTACAAATATGTGTGCTGAAGTGATGTACCACTGTTATGCGGTAATACATAATATAAAGACACAGGATTTCTACGACAAGGGACGTCAGTTCAAGAAGGAAAATATAACTCAGTTAAGACTGAAAGGGTTAACGTAGCCAGTATCATATAGTCATAGCCAGTCCGTCTTAAAAGTCTCCCGTGCCCAGTGTGCGGAAAGCCTTGTCTCTGCGTCTTTCCTTTATCCTCACAAAGTTGCATTGAAAAGAACTTGAATGCATATGTTGATTTGATTATATGGATGACATCCTCTGGGAACCCCAAAACTGATGCGCACGTGCGAATAAAAAAAAGTTTTGCAAAAAAGAAAAGTTGCTTTCACTATGAAATCTACGTGGTCATGAAGGTTGAACAAATGGCACAGAATATGTTATGGCGAATAATCTACTCTTCGAATTCATTTTTTTACATTCTTTCCTTTGATTTTGGCATTCTATAGGCTACGACATTGGTTATCGTTTCTAAATGTTTTCCTTACAACTTATGGTAAATTTTTGCTCATTTAGCAACTGTTTTGCATGATTTACAGTATGGTTGAAAACTTTTTTTTTTGGAAACGGTCGAAAATTCATGCGCGCACGGATGTCATCCATATAATCAAATCAACATGGCCTTATGTCCAAACACATACTTTTCATAAAGAGAAGGAAAACTACTAGAAAAAACAACCACCAAACGCGGTGACATATTGGTTTATATTCAGACAATCACGACATCTCCTTTGAAACATCTGACTTCAAATGCTGACCTTGTTCAATTCCAAACAATGATGCTGTCCAAGCTGTCGGAAAAGCTCCAAAGTCATTGAAAAACAGCTAAACAGCTGGGAGGGAATACCTCACCCGCTAGGTGTTGCCAAAAATGAATTCCCTGGGAGGGAAGACCTCACCCGCAAGGTGTTGCCAAAAATGAATTCCCTAGGGAATGCGTGCGTGGAATATTTAGAATTCCTGGCAATTCAATCGCAGTACTATACTAAGGGCTCCGCCCCTGAGGCGTCGCCANAAAAGGGGCATATATAAAAAGGTAACGATCTTCCCCCATCAACCTCTGCTTGGAGAGTACATGTAGAGTGTCTCCCAAAGTGGAATTTTTTTTGGGTTTAAATCTTGATTCGTCTTCCCAGATAGGCAGTGGTGACCTGCTGCATGATGACCAGGGCCAGTATGGCCGGACAGCAGAGACACACCACCCACAACACACCCTCCACCTCTCGCGAAAACCAGTTAGAGTTGATGCCCAGTGCCAGACTCCCGCACCCCAGGGCATACCCCAGCAAACCAAACGTGGCATGGTACATCTTCAACTGTGCTAGGGTCATCCAGTTTTTCATCAACTTTGGGTACAGCAGGTTGATTCCCCCCATGGATTGCACAAGGGAGTAGATGACAGTTGTTATGCCAATGAGTCCGTGCCAGGATGTGAAGTGGTCCTTGCCCGCGCGCTCCTTGTTGAGATAGATGGCTGCAAAGCCTCCCACAGCGCAGACAACAGCGCCACCTTGCAGGATCCAGTGGAAGCGCACCTTGGACTTTCGCATGGCGTTGATCATGAGGGAGCTCTCCGGGGAGAACATAAGGATAGCCTCTGTCATCAGGAGACCATACTGAAAAAAAAGAGGATAAAATTTATCTTGTTAAGCTTCATTTCTTTTCTCTCAGACTCACAGTAAAATACAAGCAGTAAAATACAAACAGTTCTCAACCATTACAATACATGTAACGTTACATTTGCCTTTACAGCTTTTGTCTATACATGTCCACAATCATCATCGTCTTGATCATTCTGGTATGACAATTCTTAGCAAGAATCCTGACTGTATACTTTGTATCATTGTACACATTTTTCGAAAGGTGTAGTGTCCATGATAACGTTAAAACCACATACTCAGGGTTGGACAAGTTTCCAAAAATCCACTTGCCGTATCGGGCAAGTACCTGGTCATTTCCACTTGCCCAAACCAACTTTTCACTTGCCCAAAATATGACATATTTCTATGCATTTTACTAGCAGAAAGGAAATTATTTTATTATAAATATAATGGAGTTCATAATGTTGGGCGCTTTATTTATCAAAATTGTTTGAAATTTGGTCGAAATACTGCAGGTGCTATACTTAAAAAGTAGGGTGCATCCAAAAAATTTACTTGCCCAATCGGGCAAGTACAGGGGGATATTCACTTGCCCGAACAGTACTTTTACTTGCCCTGGGCAAGTGGGCAATGGGACTTGTCCAACCCTGATCATACTACTATACATATACATTTGTAGTAGTACTCACTCCAATCACCATCAGAGTTGGGTGCCAGGAAAATAGACCTGGAAACAAACAGAAATCACTGTTTTATAGCAACGTTGATCACACTCAATTCAACAGAACAGTTGCGTATCTCTACATACTGGTATCAATTATATCATCATTTCTCAGATTTGTGATTTTCTGGATGTCTTAATCAGAATATCCTGATCAGAAAAAAATAAGAGAGAGGATAACAATGCTATGACCAAGGTGATGAAAGCTATGCTATGAGGAAGCCCATTCAATCTTGTCCTCATGAGGGCATGTTGAATTATCCTACAGGTCGTTTACCTTTGAACTCTTGGGTCTGAAGAAGCAGTTAGCTGATCAAACGAAGAATTAATCAAACGATAAACAGCTTAGCAAAGACGTGGTACTGCCAATATTTTCATCATCTGATGATTTCATTAGCTGTAAAAATGATCTCTAACCCCATAAAGTTACACGTAAACAAGGATGGTGGTGCCCCGCCCACACAAACACTCTGAAAAATGGTTAAAAGTCTTAAAAAGAAGCGAATTTCTGTGTCTTACTGGATCCAGGCCATGCCGTGTACAGCACTACGGCGGCAAGAACCACGGCCGCGGCGTGAGCGACCATCCCGAGAGCGAACGAACGGCGAGAACAGGAGGCAGAACTCAGGCAAAAATCTCTTCTTTCCTGATTTGAGCTTTCCGCCATATGCAATGCACCCAGTGCGCAAACTCGAGGGTGTGATAGAGAGATCGGGGATACCGATTAAGCAATTATCAACACTTCCGTCAAAATGGCGGCCATTTTCTCCACTAAAACAACCCCTAAAGCTACATCATATACTCAGAATGGAACTGACTTGATACTGGGGAAGTATTTGGGTGCATTATATCGTTTGACGAGAAAAACTGTACAAAGCAATGAACGAGACAGCCTCCCCCATGGACACCCTCAAGAGGCCATGATTAGGGCGTTCCAAAGTCCACTTTCGAGTTCATTGCACGATATTTTCTGCCTTCTACGCAGTTTGTAGGATTCAGACAACTAAGAATGGATATTAGACTCCGCGAAAAGCAAAAGAATCGCAAACTTTGCCTGCGATTATTTGATATTTTACAGTTTGTTATTTGGATTTTGCCAGCTCCAAGAGATTAAATAGAGCCACGCTACATGGGTCCTTCATAAGCAGCGTTTGAGACTGTCCTTATGTATATCTTATAATGTGCCTGCTTTTCTTGCATCTTTAAGCTTACCAAAAATTCGTAATAATTCATGTACGGAAACAAGTAAAGTAACAGTGGATGAAAATGAAAATTTAGAGGGTGCTAGCAGGATTTTGGATGTAAAATGCGACCAAAATGGGGCAAAATTTGTCAGGCGGAGAAACGTTTTGCAGGCGGTAGCTCTATGCAGATGAGTACACGTGAGTCCTCGCTGGCGTGCTCTCATCGCCACCCCAGACGAAGGTGTCCACATCGAGCCATCTTTCTACCGAAATGTTGGACAAATTCAACTTTACATCGGCGCTTTTCACTCTAGATTATTTCCATCGCTCCTAAAGACTGCTTTGGTCGCATTCTCGCAATTTTTGCGCGCGATTTGTTGATTTATTTTGTGTCTCTTTTTGTCTGGCAGGGAGTTGGGAAACATGGCTGCCCCAGAGCAAGTGGTAGTCCAGCAGGCAGTGCGGCCTGGAAGGGTCTTCGATCCCGTGGCCCTCGGATTGGGGAAGAATTTCCGCCTCACTCGCTTTGCAGACTTGAAGGGATGATCTTGCAAGGTCCCCCAGGAGGTTCTGCTCAACCTCTTGGAGGGGCTGCAAAATCAGACGATCCCAGAGGAGCAGGGGCAGTTTTTGCCGCCTCATTTCGCTCCGATAGGTGGGAAATTTCCCCTTCGCTTGTGGTCTCGCTTAGCGCAGTGTCTACGCGTTTCGCTAGAGGGGGCGCGTGAGCCGTGTTGTTTTTACTTCCACCAGAAAATCGTTGGACAACCCGCGCATCTCCATGTTTCCAAAACGGCTGTGAAAGATACTCCGTCCATAGGAATATATCCTTTGTTGATCAGGACATCTTATAAGTTATGGGTATCAGGTTTTTGCAGTGTATAGCTTGGCGCCAGCTAGGGAGATCGTAGGAAATGTAAATCCAAAATCTAGTCGAAAGGGGTATAGCTCTATGGCTTGCCCCCCTCCCCAAGGTAAATACAATGGGCATGTTTATAATTTTTCGAAAAATATGATCTAGAATGGTATAAATGTATCTTGATGGAAAACTGTACATATGTTCAACAATTTGTAGACTAGTATGGTAGAGGGAGGGTAAGCTCCAAAAATTATGGAAGTACAAGTATCAGGGCTTGAAATTCATTTTGGGGAACAGGTGCACCTAAAAAATTGGGTGCACCATAGCCGCGGCGACTGTTGCAGGGCTTCTCTTGCTTGCAGTCTTTTACGTTAGGGCTAATGTAAAAGACTGCAAGCAAGAGAAGCCCTGCAACAGTCACCGCGGCTAGGTGCACCATATACATGTTAGTAGAAGGTCAGCAAAAACTAATTATGTTTCATTTCTTAATCATGCACTAAAATTGATTTTGTAATTTTTTTTACCCTTAGATATTAAGAATCTGCTGTATACTACTATACATTTAACATATGTAAACCTACGAAAATATTTGGGTGCACTCACAAAAAAATTGGGTGCACAGCTCCAAATGAGGGTGCACATGCACCCAGTATTTCTAGCCCTGTAGTATTTACAAAATACATGTACTTGTTATTGTATAGAGAAGCTGGTTTCAGTTTTTTTTTGTGAGCTAACCGCTGCAGTTCCATCTCCTGTCGCTAGGGATCGGCATGGACAGCTGTGTGATCCCCCTACGCCACGGTGGACTCTCCCTGGTGCAAACAACAGACTTCTTCTACCCCCTAGTGGATGACCCCTACATGCAGGTTTGTTTGTTACCTTTGCCAAGAAGGTTATGTTTTCAGGGGCGTCTGTGTGTTTGTGTGTTTGTAAACACGATACTTAAGAAGGCTTTGGTGGATTATCTTGATATTTGGTAGGTGGGTAGGTCTTAGTGAGACCTAAAAATGATTAGATTTTGGGGCCCCTGGCATCTTGTTATGGTACTCCAGCAGAACTTCCAGTTTTTATATAATGTGATCTATACATGCTAGGGTCACATGCAGGTACAGTGTCTGAGACAAGGGTGTGGTCAACACATGCTCCTTTGTTGGTACCCGCAAGGCGTAACATACCAGTCTTGTATGTTAAGGCCTAGGAAAAACAAAATGTGTTTCCAGTTTCCCGACCAACCCAAGAAAACATTGTGCAATTTCCAACATTGACATTGAAAATAAAAAGTGTTCTCGTGTAACAGGTTTACTTTGTTAAACTGAAGTTGGATCTAAAAAAAAAACGAAAGAAAAAAAGATAATGCCTACCTACCGAGTCCCAACCTTATTTGTTTTCAGGACTGAAACAGGAAACACAACATTTTTTTCCTAGGCGACCAGACTTAAACTTAAAGGTTTGGGCTGTTGTACCTATGATGATACTCATGCACCACACTGAACGGTTGGTTGAAGAACCCTAACACCACACCACAGAATCTGAGGTACATGTACAAGGAAACTGAAAGTGAAACCAAAGACATCTTTCCTTACGGTTTCAAGCAGAAAACTGTGCTCTCAATCTCAAAATGTGGTTATTTTTATCCCCCTATTGGCTACACAACAGCATAGATATTATGTATATATAATTTTGTATGATTATCATTAGAAAATATTCAAATTCAAGCTGTACAGTCTTCCAATATGTTGCTATTTGTCCTGTGATTCTTTGTCTAAACTGATGTTATATGTGATCCAGGGCCCTACTGTAAAGCGGTGGTTACATTATACTGAGCTGGGTTATCCATGGGCGATAGGCCACCGAGTTTTTGTTGAGATCGTTGTTACTTTATTCAAATATATACTTAGGTAACTGAACAACAAGTTCACTGTGCAGTGCACTCCGTACAAGATCCCCGAGAATCATACCCTGAACACATAACACCTTGAGGTCGGTCCGTTGAAAGATTCCCGAGAATCATACACTCAACACTTCACCGTCAGCTCGGTCCGTCAATGGTTGAGTTTGAAAGATTCCCGAGAATCATACACTCAACACACAACACCGTGAACACAGTCCGTTCAAAGATTCCCGAGAATTCTCCATGCCCAACATATATAACACATACTGGGTACTTGGTCGGCTGAATCACACAATAAAAAGCACACTCATTACTTATTAGCTGTTACTTCCGAATCGGCGTTCTGATAGAGATAGATGGCGCAAAGGCCGACGGGAGTAGAACTGGTTTCGCAGTTATTCGAACGCGTTCGCAAAACCGCTGCTCGACTCGATAGAACCCCAAGCCGGGGCTAGCGCTAGCGATGGTGATAACTTCAAAAAGATGACAGGGTAGGAAACACCTACCCGTGAACTGCGTTACCAACTGGGGTGGCAGCAAAAATGTGACTTAGAATCACGTTCGGTCCCTGCCTCCCCAGACTCAGAGGACAACGATATCGTACATCTAGAGATATTGGGCACAACTACACTTTCCAAATCTCGTGCCTGGGAGACACATGTAGAACTAAAAACACGTCGGTGGGGTTTGTGGACGTGTTTTGAGCAGCCTGGCAGTACATTTACACATAGAATGTCGTATGATGTAGCCTTTCTGGCCGTCTCCATTTTAGAACCGCGCGGGAAATGTGGGCGCCTACCGTGCATCTCATTGGCTAGCGGTGATGTCATTGTCTTACTGCTGGTAACGCAGTTCGCCGGAAATCGGACTTTACAAAATGCTTAATATCTTCTTTAAAATATGGTATAGTAACCCAAGAAAGTTTACATGGCTACATAGTTACCCCTAAAGTATAGATAGTATCAAGACTTTTATTTTCCTTGTGGCATTTTGCAGAAAATAGGATGTTTTGAAATGGCATTTCGCACCTAGTGTATACTAGTACTTAGTACCTAACCAAGCTAAAGCGTTCGGAAGTCGCCGTTCGGCTCTCGGCAATCTTCGGTAAATGTTCGTATGGTTCTTTGGAATCCTCGTCAGGTTGTAGACCGAGTTCACAGTGTGTGTTGAGTGTATGATTCTCGGGAATCTTTCAACGGGCCGAGTTCACGGTGTATGTGTTCAGTGTATGATTCTCGTGAATCTTTCAACGGACCGAGTTCACGGTGTTTGTGTTCAGTGTATGATTCTCGTGAATCTTTCAACGGACCGAGCTCACGGTGTTTGTCAGAGTGTATGACTCAACGGATCATGTTCATTCCTTATGTATTGTGATTGCAACGGACTGAGTGAGTACGTAGTGTATGTTATAACATATGCAAAACAATCAAGTTGTAAAATAGTTTTTAATGGTTTACAAAACAACATAGTTTTCAACAAAAACTCGGTGGCCTAGCGCCTGTGGGTTATCTTGGCTAAACATGGTGGAAAATAATTAATGTTAGATAAATGGAAGAAAAGTCTGGAAACTCCAAGAAAGGATCCAAGTTCAAACTGGACACAGCCTTCCTAATGTTGATATTGAAATGTTGCAGGGTAAGATAGCGTGTGCGAATGTGCTGAGTGACCTGTATGCCATGGGAGTGAAGACGTGTGACAACATGCTGATGCTTCTCGGTGTCAGCAACGAGATGTCGGATAAAGAGAGGGACACCGTCGTGCCCTTCATCATCAACGGATTCAAGGTCAGGTTCTTAGCTGCCCATTTCTGGTAATCTCCACGCAGATCCTACAGTGGCAAGGCAGTATCCATTGGCAAGAGGAGAGTCCATTAGCCACCTATCCCTGGTAGTCCATCGATTCCGATGATGACTTCTGTAGCCACCGATACTGTCTGGCTAATGGTTACAGCCTGGCCAGTTTGACACTGTCTTTTGCGGCCACTGAAAGATCTAGATTTTACTTCATGTCAGTACCTATGATGACACTCATGCACCACACTGATCAGTTGGTTGAATGAGAACTCTCACCACACCCAATTGTCTGAGGAAAAAAGGACATTTTTTAAAAGTATATTTAACTTATGCTCCTGATCAGCCATGACTAATACTTCAATATAAATGTTTATGAACTGCAGGATCTAGCAGAAGAAGCCGGCACCATGGTCCAGGGAGGCCAGACTGTTCTCAACCCGTGGCTCACTATAGGCGGGGTGGCCACAACCGTCTGTCCACCCAACGAATTCATCGAGTAAGTCCTGAGACCTACATGGACTCTGATAGAGCTTTGCTCTGCATGTTTTGACGGAATCTTGTTGCTAATGAGAGATAATCTCCAAGCAGATCATATGGTGGCAAGGCAGTGTCCATCGGCCAGAGGAGTATGGCCATACAAACCATTGGTGGCCATACAAACTCCTCTGGCTAATGGATACTGTCTTGCCACCGAAAGGAATCTGCTTGAAGATTAAATAAGAGAAACAAACTTTTGCAATCTCTGATCTTGATAGTCAGAGTTAGTACAACAAAAAATTAATTACACTTCAAGTAAAATCAATTTAAAAGTGCCTCTGCTCCTGAGGTTAAACCAAGAAACTTTTCAGACTTACTACGTATGGGTTTGCTTAGATCATCTGACGAAGAAATTAAGGACTGGGGGAAAAACCTACACTGTAACTGGTCAACAGTGAGCACATCCGTCCCATATGATGAGAGTTTTTTCCCTGACAAACAGGTGGAGGTTCAGCTGATTTAATGAGCCTGATGGGATGTGTTTAGCCTGAATGTCAGCCTTTTTAGCGTATGTCCGCTCCCAAGATTTGCTTCCAGGCTCGTGAGGAGCGGACAAATGCTAACATGGCTGACACTCAGGCTAGGATGTGTTAGGAAAATGAAAGTTTATACAAATGTATGTGCATGTTTCCTAGTTAATGTAAGGTAAAGACTGATTGTTGTTTTTTTATTTATTTTTATTTTATTCACATGGATTTTTGAGCATTGGAGCATTTGAGCAACTGATTGTTGTTGTTTGCTCTTGTGCCCAGGCCGGGTAACGCTGTCGTCGGTGACGTGCTTGTGCTGACCAAACCTCTCGGCACGCAGGTGGCAGTCAACGCTCACCAGTGGTTGGACGAGGTACGTGTTGTACACATGTAGTGATGCATACCTAAACCCAACTTCAGGTTCAGGTCCGGATTAAAGTCCAGAGGTTTAGGTTCAGTTCCGGACTTGTAAGTCCGGACCTGAACCCATGGCATATACAAAATTGCAAGTTGCCAACCTTGCAATGTTGTCTGGGTGAAACTTTGGCCACATAACATGGAGGCCGGTACTTGACGATGCCCGATGGCAATGTTTTCTTCCTTTTGCAGCAAAGATTTTACAATCTACGGAAGGTTTTAGGTGGTTTGGAAAGAAAAAGGGTATGTGAAATGATCTTTTACCGGACTTGGTTCTTGACTTTTAGTTTTTTTTGGACTTGAACCTTAACATTCTTACAAGTCCGGATCCAAGTCCAGTGAACCGGTATGCAGCACTATACACGTTTTACCCTTTCATGCCAAGGACACTCCTATAAGCAAAATAATGCAGACTTAAGGTAGCAATAGCCTGAGGTTATGCCTCACAAAGTGTCTGGTTTTGCTGAATGTTTTCAGGACTCTCCCAGGTAAAGACAACAGACTTCTTCTACCCGCTAGTGGATGACCCCTACATGCAGGTACGGTGTCTGAGACAAGGATGTGGTCAAAACAGGCTCCTTTGTACCGTAAAACTGGCAAGGCGTAACATACCAGTCTTGTATGTTGTTGTTGTACCTATGATGATACTCATGCACCACACTGAACGGTTGGTTGAAGAACTCCAACACCACACCACAGAATCTGAGGTACATCTATTGGTTTTTGAGTCAGCAGTACCAGGTTTACGCAAAAAAAAAAGGTTACTCAGGGAAGTGGATATGATTTTGGAAACGGTCAGACGTTTCAGATAGGATCCAATAGCTTTCGTCAGTAACACTAGAGACTGTAGGGCTTCTCCTGCAGTCTCTAGTGTCACTGACGAAAGGTAGTGGATGCTACCTGAAATGTCTGAACATTTCCAAAATCATGTCCAGTTGCTTGAGTACCTGGATGTCTAACCTTCACTGAAGTACCAGGTTTAGTTTCAAGAGGGAAAAGAAATCTAAAGAGAATATTTCGTACTTTCCAGCCTGAGAGGTGGAACCGGATTCGTCTGGTTGTGTCAGAAGAGGACGTGGAGAGAGCGTACCAGGAGGCCATGTTCCTCATGTCCAGGCTCAACAGGACAGGTGAGAGACAGGGCTGTGTAACATGCATTGTAAAACTGTTAGTTCCGGGTATGGACCGGGTCACCCAAACATCACCTGGTACCTGTACATGAAACACCAAACTAAAACACTAGTTGATACCACTTTAAGACTTTCTTAAAAATGGCAACTCACCACAATCAAAACAGCTAGCTTTGTTTTTAAGTTACAAATGATTGGCCTGTTCAGGTCCTGCTGTAATACACATCACACTTCTAGAAACCTTCACACCAAATGTGCCAGCTCTAGCTTTGTCCCAGATGATGAGAGTTTCCTTCCTGACAAACCAGTGGAGGTAAAACTGATTTAATGAGCCTGATGGGACTTTGTAGATGTATGATACTGTCAAGAAAAACACCTACTAGTAGCCTCCTGTGCAGGCACATTCTTTTGCCGGCAAAAGAACGCATTAAAAATTCTACACAACGCAGTATCAAAACTCCCACCTGCCCGGTAGCCTGCACAGGAGGCTAAAACTTAAAGAAACACCAGAATCTTCGAGACATGTGTGACATTATCTACCCTTCCCATTCCACAGCTGCGAAACTGATGCACAAGTACAACGCACACGGCGCGACGGACATCACGGGATTCGGGCTGCTGGGTCACGCCAAGAACCTGGTTCAGCACCAGAAGAACGAGGTCTCCTTCACCATCCACAACCTCCCCGTCATCGCCAAGATGGCAGCCGTCGCCAAGGCCTGTGGGAACATGTTCCAGCTTCTACAGGGGTACTCTGCCGAAACATCAGGTGAGTGTAGATGTTCATGCATAGTTCTCACTAGGCGATTTGAGTGAATCTTCTGTACCTGGCCCCTACACTGATAAAATCCTTGTGAGAGCCCTGACATGTTCTAGCTTCTACAGGGGTACTCTGCCGAAACATCAGGTGGGGACATGTACATGTTCTTACTGTTAAAACTTTAGACCCAACACAAAGAAATTCTCTCATCTAGAGCTTTCGACCAGTCACTCTGGTCTTCCTCAGTAGACTGATCCAGTGAGACTTGTCACTGGCTTCTCTGAAGTGTGACGTCAACACTGGATCAAAGACATCTTTTAGACCATGTTGGCCCCTGTCGCAGTTGAGTGAAGGGTGATGGGCCCTAATCTAAATACTAGTAGCCTCTTTCACCCCTCTCAGAAAATAGTCATGTTCATACTGGTTTGGATAAATTGCCAGTACCTGTGATGACACTCATGCACCACACTGATCAGTTGGTTGAATGAGAACTCTCACCACACCCAATTGTCTGAGGTACTATTCATTGCAATTTGATTGAATGCTTTCACACACATTTTTCAAAATTTCCCCTGGCCCTGGTTTTTGCTTATAAAAGTCAAGAAGTGCTTGATGTTCAGGAGGTGTAGCAGGCCAGAATATACCCCTTGCCAGAATATACTGGGGTACATTTTGGCCTGCTACACCTGTAACATAAGCAGATGCTGCTACAATGTACTTACCTGACAAACAGTACAGTGATACAGTACAGTCACAGCCTCCCAGGCTGAATTTATGTTGTAAACTACAGTATGTGGCTCCAGATGTCTTACTGAGGAACTGAAATGTGCTAGCCTAGATGTGACTTAGCTTGAAGAATGAATCCACTTTACTATATACCGTACAGTGATAGATATCGGGTATAATGTGTTGATACTATTACTAATAGACCACCATGTCTCTTCCCCCAGGAGGATTGTTGATCTGCCTTCCCCGTGAGCAGGCCGCGTCGTTCTGCAAAGACATCGAGGGAGAAGACAAGCTACAGTCCTGGATCATCGGCATCGTGGAGAAGGGCAACCGGAAGGCTCGAATCATCGACAAACCTAGAGTCATCGAAGTCACCCCAAAGATAGCGTAGAGTCTGTAGTTTTATCCACGTAAGCAAGGAAAGGGAGCTATGATCATGGGAGGAAAGAACTTGTAAGAGGAGGAAAACTAGAGTCATCGAAGTCACCCCAAAGATAGCGTAGACTTTGTACTAGTTTTATCCGCGTAAGCAAGGAAAAGGGAGCTATGGTTAGCCTCCACCAGACTCCTTTGCAGGCTGAATAAATAGTAGAAATCGGCTAAGGGGGACATCATTGGCCTGCATGGAAAGCTGGACCCTCTATGGCCGGCCAACTCCTCTGGCCAATGATGTCCCCCTTAGCCGATTTCTACTATTTATTCAGCCTGCAAAGGAGTCTGGTGGAGACTACTACTAAGCTATGATCATGGGAGGAAAGAATTGTTAAGGGGAGGAAAGATACCGGTTAGCGTGAGGAAAGTCTGCCAGTGATCAGCAGTCTATTTTTGTAGGAGCTCAGCCTCAGGTGTACTTAATTTTACATGTTGCTGTACCACAGTGCACCTTTTTAGTAGTACAGATAGAAGGATCGATGTTAGGCTCACTTCTGTTATAAGACTCGTGATACTGGCTAAATGTGCAACCTACCCTCGCATGGCACGCATGCATACAGAGCTAGGCATTCCATAAAATTACTGAAGGTTGTATGCCCATGTAAGAGCTAGGTGTCTGTTAGAAGTTGTAAGTAACCAAGTTTTCCTAGTAACACAGTCATGTATGTTTTACTACAATTGTAGTAGTAGTAGTAGCAGGAGTAGAGAAAACGTATACCACTGCACGTAACGCAGTCGCCATGCAGACTACTGTATCTTCACCATAGCTGTTTCTTGCTTGGGGATGAGCAGCCCCAATAGGAACAGCTTGGACACAGAAACATGAGGTCGTTGGACATTCCTGTCCCCCCTGCTGACTATTTTAATGAAACCGGCCTCTAGAACCACCTAACAGTGGAGGGGGTTGGTGGATGATGCAATAGACAGTGGGGCAGACAGGCTGTTCAACACAATATGGCCACAATCGCTCTGGTACTACTGTATGTACTTGTATAAGCTGTAATTCGTTCCACCACTTTTAGATGTTATACGTACGTGTAATTGTCCAGTTACTAACGAACCGACAATAAAAGAAAGACTTTTGAACACCTGACTTTTTATTTTCTTCCTTACTATTTTCCTCTTCAGACATTGAAGTGTTCTGGAGGATCTCAAAATAGATTAATGAAAAGAAATACAGTAAAATACAGTCTGAATACAGACCACAAGTACGCATGTACAAAATAGAGAAGTTTATTTACAAGCTACTGAGTGTGTAACCAGGTCTTCAACATGGTGTGTCATCTACTATCATGAAGTCCATCTGTGTTGGTAGTTAGATGTTAAGAGTTAAAACTTTTGATCCAACACAAAAGTTCTCTCACCTAGAGCTTTCGACCAGACTGGGTCAGTCTACTGAGGAAGACCAGAGCGACTGGTGAAAGCTGTAGGTGAGAGAACTTTGTGTTTGATCAAAAGTTTTAACTCAACAGTATGTCCTCTATTCGTGGTCCTGTGGCGGGATGCTCTCGATCAGCCTGAGGATGGCGTCAGCTGTAGGCTCATAGTAAACCTCAGCCTTGTCTCCTATGCCTGCAGATGAAGTGAAAACATAAACTGTAAAAACGTGGATGGTGAAGATTAGTGCAACTTGATAATTGACAATTGTTAATTAAAATACAGGTTCTGGCCTGGGTGCCATCCTCTGTAGTCCATGATAGCTAGCTACTATAGAGAGACGGCGGTTAGGAAGGATGGCACGGAACTCGAACTTGATGTACAGTGCTGGCTTGTCGTATAAGTCGCTATGTACTACAGTAACCACAAATTCACAATACCAGCTTTGTATGTATTCCTGTGGTTAAGCAGCAATTTTGGGGGGCTGTAATTTTTTTTATTTGCCCTCCTGCACTGCTTTGGGGGACTTCAGAGGATGTCATTCATAAAATTAATTCAGTGTGGCCGAGTGAACATTAAAATATAGTGAATAAGTGGGTTTACATACCTTCTACCAGTGAGACGGGTTCTGAGAAGAGCTTGGCCTTGGGAGCCGTCCTGATGTGTCTGGCAGTGATACAGCCCATGGACTCCAGCATCTGGAAAACAACAAGACATTCTCACCATACAACTGTGTCTAAACATGACTAATTCATTTTCATTTACATCTGATTTACAGTGTTCAGAAAAAAAAAATGGACAAAACATGTAGGGGCCTGTTCCATGGGCTATTTCCAGCACTGTGGCATAACGTACTGCACCTGGGCGAAACCCGTAATGTATTGTGCATAGCACTTGGGCAGAACGCCTCATAAAAACTCATATAAGGTCATATTCACATATACAATGTATGAGATGTCGGAAAAGATATCGTCTGCAACAGGCAGAATTCTAATCCAATGTAGACCAAACATCCAATGAAAACCGTCAAAAATTAGGCGCAGGTGCAGTATGTTCTGCAGACATGCTGTTATTTCCTCACCTGCAGCAGCTGCAGTGCCGCCATCCCAGGCATGACAGTGTGGATCTACCGCAGCACGGCAGCCTGTGAGATGCCTGATAACCAGGCTAACAGTACCAGTATTTCCTCACCTGTAGTAGCTGCAGCACAGCCTGATAACCAGGCTATCAGTATTTTCTCACCTGCAGTAGCTGCAGTAGGAGCCTGATAACCAGGCTACCAGTATTTTCTCACCTGCAGTAGCTGCAGTAGGAGCCTGATAACTAGGCTACCAGTATTTTCTCACCTGTAGTAGCTGCAGCACAGCCTGATAACTAGGCTACCAGTATTTTCTCACCTGCAGTAGCTGCAGTAGGAGCCTGATAACCAGGCTACCAGTATTTTCTCATCTGCAGTAGCTGCAGTGCAGCTGTAGGAGTCTGATAACCAGGCTAACAGTATTTCCTCACCTGCAGCAGCTGCAGTGCAGCCTGATTACCAGGCTATCAGTATTTCCTTACCTGCAGTACCTGCGGTGCAGCTGTAGGAGTCTGATAACCAGGCTACCAGTATTTCCTCACCTGCAGCAGCTGCAGTGCAGCCATCCCAGGCATGACAGTGTGGATCTGCCGCAGCACCACAGCCTGTGAGCTGCCTGATAACCAGGCTACCAGTATTTCTGCAACTGTAGGAGCCTGGATAACCAGGCTACCAGTATTTCCTTACCTGCAGTAGCTGCAGTGCCGCCATCCCAGGCATGACAGTGTGGATCTGCTGCAGCACCGCAGCCTTTGAGAGGCCTGATAACCAGCCTACAGTATTTCCTCACCTGCAGTAGCTGCAGTGCCGCCATCCCAGGCATGACAGTGTGGATCTGCCGCAGCACCGCAGCCTGCGAGATCCCAGGTTTCTGCAGGATCAGCAGCAGCAGGCCCTGCAGCATGTTCTGCAGTACTCTCCCGTTCACGGACCCGTCCACAGCACGCCACGGCCGGCTCAGGAACGCTACAGGCTCGTACACACTGTAAGCAGGAATAGGGGAGCATGCCTTACAAGATTATCTAGACTATGCATGATGTACAAAATGACTTATAAACTGGTGGACTTATAAAGAACTTAGTATCTGATACCAGCCCGGAAAATAACAAGAAACAGTCATGCCTTCAAATATCCACAGTTATCAATCCAGAATTATCAACCAAGAATTGAGATGTTCAAAAACTGATAGCAGACACGCTTTAGTAACAATGTACACGGTGCAACATGAAGTTACATTTTGATGCAACACTGTAAGGTATAGGTCAAGTGGCCAAAAGATCACACACAACTACTGCCCTCAAATTGGACTTACATCTGTACCTGTGCCTTTAAAATAACATCACAATCATCTTAAGTTATCACATGTGGCAAGGTCCTGTGTTTGGGGAGAGCCACACCCCACACACGTAAAAGAACCCACCACACCTTTCGAAAAAGAGTGGGGGCATGCCCCAGCGTGCGATGGTCCAAATACTACTGTCTGATGATTCACTTCGGAGGCCAAGAACAGTAGTATGAAATTCACACAAATGGAGATCCCAAACAAACAAACACTATTGTCCAAATACATTGTATGATGCTTTACCCATATTTGGATGCCTGCATCTGGACGTGTAGTTCTGAATCTGATCTGTCCCTCCTCCTCCCTGGAGTCGGTGTCTTGGCCACACGGGGTCTTAACTTCCTTTCTTCTGTACTTCCTTCTTTGCCATCTTTCTCAGCAGGCGAGACGTCTGCATCCTTGGTCATATCTGCATCTTCAGTGTCTGGAAGGGACTTGTTGGTGGAGTCTTCTTGCGGTGGTTGGTCTGGTTTTCTCTGTCCGTCTCCTTTCAAGATTCAAGATGGTTTGATTGTTTTTTTTTTGCAGTTAGAAACTGAATTGTAAACCAATTTACAATTACAGTTACAATTACAAGTAAACCAAAACATTGACATATTAAACAATAAGTGCAAAATTAACAGACCAATAAAAATAAAGGTTTTAGACAATATAATTTTTCAGGACTACATTTGATACAAATCTCTGTACTAATGAGACAGCAGTCAGGGTTTCAGTCCATAGTTATTGAGTAGCTGACGCATGAACGGTATGGGCGAGCTCTTCCTCAACATTTTTCAATTTCCCTTCTGCGTATGATTGTTGAATAATGACATGTTAATATTTGTACAAGTATACAAAATATCAATTTTGTTATTTATGAGCAAAACATTTTAGAATATAATCACCAATTGATTTTAAAATGTCTGGAATTTTATATTGACTGATTGTACCCGCCTTCCGTCTGTTATAATCCATGTGATAAGAATTTTCTATTATGTTGTCACTATGAGTCTTAGATGATATTGAATTGTTAAAGAACCACAATTCAGCCTACAAAATGTATGTAAGGCTGCCAGTTTTTTTATTCTCAATAAACCATTTTAACATTATTTGTACCTTCAGAAGGCTCCCCAGTATGTGATGTTGCTCTAGCTGACTGCGGTGTGTGTGTAACATGCAGAACTGTGTCCACCACGTCCCTCGAGGTTCCCGGTCGCGACGTCGCGTCCGTCTGCGGGCTGGTTGCCATGGTTGCCAACCGTGACGAGTGCATGAACCACGGCCCACAATGCTCGGCGGTCACCAGTCGCGGCTCGTGGATCCCAACTTCTATGCACTACAAAATGGAATCAAATTCATTTCAGGGAATTTATTCAACCTCAATGTAAGACTAGAAAGGTAACATTTATAAAGCAAATGCATAATGCTTATCTTTGTATATGGTCTCCTCTGTTAATTTGTAACTCAAACAAACTCCTATATATATGGTAAGACAGGAGTCTAAATCCCTCCTGCTATAAAATTGCAACATGATGCAACCCAACACCAGTTACCAAGGTGAGAGACGTCAACAAATCAGGTCATTGGCCAGGTCAGAGGTCAGTGTACGGAATGGAAGAAGAGGAAACGGTAAACATATTATCACTGTTGCCTCACACCAGTACATCAACAGAAGAAAAGTTCCTTGCATAGTCTTACCATTTCAAATCTGAGCAGCATATGGATATGGTCATCTGTACGGAGCTTGGAACCTTCTTGCACTGCATTCTGAAACATGGACTGCACAGACAGAACAAAGAACATTGTCCAGATTATACAAAATGTTTAAAATGGACTTAATACATGTATATGGATGCCATATAGACATTAATTGCTGGTGTGTTACACTGAAGGGCAGTTATACCGGCTATACAGATACAGAGACTGGTGTGTTAGGCCGAAGGGCGGTTATACCGGCTATACAGGTACAGAAGCTGGTGTGTTAGGCCGAAGGGCGGTTATACCGGCTATACAGGTACAGAAGCTGGTGTGTTACAGATAAAGATTTACATTAAACTTCAAAGCTTAAGGCAAAGCAGTTAGAAATCTTCACCTGTACGTCTAGGAGGCGAACCCCCAGTCCCTCTCCAGACTCGATGTAGTCGTAGATGTCCCTGAGCCTCTGTACATCCGGCTCTGAGTACTGGAAGTCCTGTCTGCAGAGGGAGACAAACTCTGGCCAGGGCAGCGCGTTGTTGGCAGGGTCCTGGCCACTCGCTGAAGGGTCGGTCAGAAGGAAGTTGGGCAGGGACATGGGAGCAGGGCTGCTGTCTTGGAGATGGTCTTCATTGTGAGCTAGAGAGAGAGAATGGTTTATTAAAAAAATAAACACCTTCGCAGCACCAGTGCTGAATTGCAGCTTTTGTAATCAAAAGTCCCTTTTAAAAACTGTTTGACTACTTCACAGACTTCAGGTGGGCTGGGTGGCCGCTGTTTCCCTGATCTACAAAATGAACATGTCCACATGCCCACCAGACCTGAAAAAGTTGCTTCCCCAACCATACACAATCAGACGCACAACCCGCAGGAGTCTCTCTACTGCAAAACATCCCTCACTGTGCCGGTCTCTAGAACTCACGCCATTGGCAGAACTTTCATACATAATGCAGTTCATATCTGGAACAGTCTTCCAGACAACGTGGTCGGCCTGATCACTGACAACAACCTCCAGTCATTTAAAACAAGAGTACACCGGCATCTTCTTTCCACCACCAGGACTTCTGCATGTAGCTAGAACTTTGCAACTTTGCTGTAAACCAATGATTAGCCAGGAGTGTCACAATCCAGGCTATTGTTTACATTAGCACATGATAGAAAAAAAAAAGTTCCGTACTGTTTCTGTGCTCCTCCCTGTGGAACAGTCTGCGCGGCAGCCTCATGTTGATGGTACAGGAGTTAATGACGATGTTGTCCGTTGGTTCCAGGTTGCGCAGGCTGAGAATCGCAGGTGCAGTACCGCTCCGAGCCGCTAGGACCTTGGTCCGCGACGACCGAGTTGCAAGAGGGAGACTTACAGCACCTGAGCAATGTGAAGTATACCAAGAAATACCATGATCAGTTGATTAGATTGAAGAATATTCGAATTCAAAAATAAATGTACTTAGTATCCTATCATGTCAATGTGAGTAGTAACATTATGGAAACTACTTTGAAGCTCTCAATATTTGACTTACTCATTCAAAATTGAGAAGCCTACACTATGCTACAATATGAACTATCATACAGGGGAACTCGTTGCCATCAAGCAAAGCTTCTAACAACTCCTGCAATAACATGACTGTGTAAAGGTCGTTCGGTGTGATATAGCTAGCTGCCGCCGTGCTGCATGCCTGCAAAGCTGGTGTGTTACACCGAAGGGCGGTTATACAGATACAGAAGTCCTTTTGACCAGGATTCATATAGCAAAGGGCTCCTGCATATGATATGAGGCTGGGAAACCCTAAGTACCTGTGTTGGAATTTTCCGTGTCCCCTTCGGAATCCGATCCTTCCTTGTTGGTGTTCTTCCTGGCTTCCTTCGCAGGGGTTTCCATGGAGCTGTCAATCACCACAATGTTCTCTGGGATGTCCACTGTGTACGACAGCTACAAGCAAGAAAAAGGTTGTTTTAAAGTGATATTATTCAAAATAATTGAATTTTTCTCATCTAGATTGTCATTTTCAATAACATTCAACATATTAGCATCGCTATTTCACTTCTCTGGCGAATAAGTTGTACCAGACCCGCTCTATTTTTAGGAGGCTCCTAAAAAGAATGTAAACAAACAGCGGTTTTTTTTCGGCAGTTCCCAACACGTTTTTGCGGTGCAATGGCATTATTACCCCAGGTAGGCTTTTAGCGCAAGAAAATGTGTAAAATAACGATTTCAACCCCCCCAACACACTGCCTCTACAGCCTTAAAAAGGCAACGGCACTACCTTTTTCAGAAGATTTTCAGAGGGATTTTTTCCTGTACCTGATTTGTTGCAAGGAGTGAGAAGACACAGGCGGTCTGTCCCCCCGCCCCCTCGCTGGGGAACTCCACCCCCTGCTGCTCACCCCCCTCCCCCTGCGCCCCCTGGTCCTCAGCCCCCCTGGCTCTGTCCTGCTTGAGTCTGGTGAGCAGCTGGTGTGCCTCAGGAAACACACTGCTGGGGATGGCCTGCTGGAACGGGCGCTCCGCTCTAGAGGGGGAAACAGGTGGTTACGATAATATTTTACTGCAAATTCCATGTCCATGGGATAATTGCAGTCTCCACCAGACTCCTTTGCAGGCTGAATGAATAGTAGAAATCGCCCAGGGGAGTTAGCCAGCCATAGAGGGCCTGCTAATTCCCTTGGCCAGTAACATTCTATTTGGGTTAATTTCTACTATTTATTCAGCCTGCAAAGGTGGAGAGGAGGACAATTGCAAAATGACACAAGTTATGATATACATGTACGTCAAGTGAGTGAGTGCATGTGTAAGACAAATAGTGAGGACACTATTAACAGGTACACTACAAAAAGTTCTTGCATCTGTTCTCCGCAGACATTTAATAACTTTGACTACATATTAATGTGGCAACATTTGATGTAACTACAGCTGACATTATCTTTATTACATTGTATATTATAAGTCAGTATTACAAATACCATTGTTGTCTTACTTACATTGCTGACAGCTTATACCCTATTGCAGCCATGGGAACAGCACGGACCTTGGACTTAGGTGCAATCTGTGTGGGATTGAAACACACAGACATGTGAAGAGTCACTCTCATTAAAAAAGTTTCACCAAAGAATTTAAAAATGGTACATACTGCTTCAAAGCATAGCACTCAGCACTCACTTCAGAATGAGAATTGGAGTTATATACACAAAAAGTGAACTAGCTTGCTGCTGTATTATTTTCTGTTCTGTAAAACTGTGTTGCCTGAGGGCTGCGAAATGGAGATGGGTACTGCCCTATGTGTACCATATGGTGTTAGTAAAGATTTTCATTTTTGCTTTGACCCAGTGTTGACTCACACTTCAAAGAAGCCACGTGACAAGCTTGACTAGGTCAGTCTACTGAGGAAGACCAGAGTGACTGGTCAAAAGCTCTCTCTAGGTGACCGAACTTTATTGTGTTGGATCTAAAGTTTTTAACTTAAACTTTCATTTTTTTTGTTCATCTACTGTTAGCCTCCAAAGCAGGCTTATAGAACTGGGGGTTTGGTGGTCTTTGGCTGTTTTCTGATCAGCCCAATTCTAAAAACGGGGGTAATTCAACCAGGCCGGCTATGTTGTCTATATGCAATCAGAAAATAGCACATAAAAGCTCCCAAAGACCCTGAAGACCCCCAAAACCCCCAGTTTTTGGCATGCTATGGAGGCTAACCTACTGTACTATATGACTAACAGTAATTTACCCCTTTGCTCTGGTTGACCAGTCCTTGTTTCTTCATGGACAGAAAGGCCCTCTCCAGAACAGTGTTGGGATACTTGTTGAACAGCTTGTAGGCCAGGAAGGCAAACCTGGTCTTGTCACTTTCCGATGCACCCAGGCAGTTCTGCAGGGAAAAGATCAGTTATTAGCCCCCTCTGGCAGAACATACAGGAACTGCAGCATGAATAAAGACTTACCTTGTCTGATTACAATATGTCTGTCAACTTGTAACACAGTAAAACGAAAGATCCCAAAAACTTTGCAAGCACAAAATCAGTTATTTGTGTTCTCTTCCATACAGGGCTCGAAATACTGGGTGCATGTGCACCTTAGCAATCAAATTTGGAGCTGTGCACCCAATTTTGTTCTGTGTTAAATGTATAGTAACATATTCTTTAACATCAGTGTCAGAAAAATAATAAATTATCATAGTACTTTTCTTTAGAAATGAAGCATAATTAGTTTTGCTGGCATTCTACTTATCTTATTCTATATGGTGCACCCCAAAAAACTTTTTGTGCACCCAATTTTTTACGTTAATTGGGTGCACCAGTGTACCTATTCCCAAAAATATGTTTTGATCACTTGTTACTAACACATGTGCAACCTGCTAATAAATCCAGTAACAGAGCTATGCAGTAAGAAAGAAGCCTGACCCAGATGAAGTTGCGGAGTACTTGCAGGTGAATGTCCTCTATACAGCTGACAGTTTTGGGTGGGAGGTTGTGAGGATGGTGGCTGACTGTCATGATCTGGTACTTGGACAGGAGCTCCTCCATGGTGTCTGGTAACTCCTCCATTGTTCCAGGCATGGCCCTGATCAACACACAACACAAACAGTTGGGCTTGGGACGGACCATAGAATTGATGGGGGTAATAACAAAAGAATTGTCCACTCAGCAGTGACTGAGCAGAGTTACAATGTAGTGAAATTTCACTATCTACTCTACTGAATAACATCCTTTGTTTTCTTACATGTACCTGCAATAAACATTTTTTGTTGCAAATTTCCCATAACTTACCATGCTCAGAAAACCATGTAGACATGACCTTAGTGCTGAATGTTTGGTGTAGGCATCCAATGCAGCTTGGAGAGTTATGTCCTCTATAGCTCCAGGCATGGCCCTAGTCATTTTCAACATTTGAAAATTCAACTTCCCATAACTTACTACACTAAACTATTGCTTGGTTAGACCTGTCCTTGGTGCTGAATGTTTGGTGCTGAATGTTTGGTGCAGCCATCCACTCACTCACTGTCCGGTTTATTGTCTGTTGTTCTCCATCTTCCGAGGGTTCCTTTTTAATTGCAATGCAGACTGCAATGTTCTTCATTATGTATCTATAAGCATCCTAGGATATATGTACACACAGACACACACGCACGACACACACATACACACACACACACACACAGACTCACACACACTCACACTTACACATTTGCATATTGAACTACATTGTATGTTTGCTGACAGTTCTGACCTGAACTTCTCCTGTAGCCTGCCCACCACAATCCTGTACTCCTCTTCACACACCTTTGGGTCTGTGTAGTCTTCCTTCATAGAACTGATCCAGGACATGAACTCCTGTGGGGGACCAATTTTGTCATTATAATTTCTATATAAAACTAAACATTCTATCAGGAACTGAATTGGGAGGCCTACATGTACCTCTGATATATACCTCAGAATAATGGTTAGGCCACACCAATTTGATTTGTTGGTTCTCGGATTTTTTCAGAAAAAATATGAAGCGACAGGGCGAAAAAAAATAAAAATAAAAACAGGTCTAGGCATCCTATTATAGGCTTAAATGCTATGGAATGAGCCATGAAGTAAACGCAAAAGGCTGGGTTAAAATTTAAACATTGAATTTTGAACTTTTAATCAAACCACTGCAATGATAGATGGGAAAACTGTAACAACTAGGAAGAAAAGAACTTTCCTCAACTGTTGGGGGCAAAACATAAGCATTTTTCAGTTGATTCAGGACCAGAATCAAATTTTTTTTTTTTTTGCAAATCAGAAAAAAACGAAGAGGCGAATCCGAGAACCAACAAATTGAATTGGTGTGGCCTTATGTGTTTTCAAATTGCAGTTTCACAAAAAAAATCCAACTCAAAAATATCCAACTTACATCACATATTTATAAAGTGTGAATAAGGTTGCATGTCTGTAATCGTAACTCTCGCTAGATTACGTTTTGAAGCGATTGGTCATTCATTATCCTGAAGAAGGCGGTGGTCGTTGTAAATTTGATCTCTGTATAATCCTTATGTTGGAATAAAGTTTAACGTTTTACTATGATTACTACCAACACAGATGAACTTTCATGATAACCTGAAACTATGTCGTGACCCTGACCTTGTCCTGATGCACCTCTGCCAGGCAGATTTTGAAGTTCAAGGCTGTCTGTGAGTTCTTCATGATGTAAGTCGACCGGCGGGCAACAGCAAAAGTTGTCTTGTCCTCAGAGGCCTAAGGTGGGTACAGTCATGCATGCATAAGACATAGGGTAATTCCCAAGAAGAGGGGTCAATATTTAATGATACATACATGAAAAATAATTCAGAAAACTGATATGCTGCATACTATCCATAGCATTGTTAGTTGGGCAACCCTGGCATGGCATGCTGAACCAATAAAAGAAAGCAACCTAAAAATACAGTAGTTCCACTATAACTGTACATGTAGAGGGTAGAGAAATTACCATTCAAATTCTACCATTGAAATTCTATACTCCAGTTCTCTTTTACAAGTGGAGGGTTGGGGATCATCTATCATTTTATTTGCTGTTCTGACAGCCTTGGACTTTGAGTAAAGAGACTCTTTTTACACAACCAAGTGTTTCATTCAGCCAACGTTTCAGTGGCTGTCTGTTACCTTCCTCGGGGCAATTCTGACTGGTTCACATTGCACTGCAGCACAGGTGTCGCTGCTATAGATGCATTCCCAAATGTACAGTGACAGATGATCACTGAAACGTTGGCTGAATTAAAGGCTTGGTTGTGTAAGCAGAGTCTCTTTACTCAGTGATATACCAAGTTACTGATGAAACTATTCACGCAGCCTTGGACTATGTTGAACAGGCTTTGAAGTGTACATCACTACTGACACATTATTCTATGGATCTTAGCTGACTTACCTGAAAGGTATCATGTAGAAGGTCTCTCACCACCATCCAGGGTACAAACGATTGTTGCACCTTCTTGTTCAGAAGTGCTGAGGCCACTCTGCACCGCAGAATCTGACATGGAAAAAGTAACAAACAATTCAGTACCACAGACAGCTGCTAGGGGGCTCCCAGTTGAACTGCCAACAACAAGCCATATGTCAAGTATCATAAAGATCCATCCACAACGTTTTGAGATACACTGTCCATAAACAATTATTCAGTTCCACACAACTTTTCCACTATCAGGACTGGTACGGATTGTTTTGGGTGTCTGTCTGTCTGTTCAAATAGCTTCTGTTGTGAGGTGAGTGGGAAGTGATTTTGACAGTTGATTGACATGGGCCACACCTGAAGGTGACCCAGCATGTCCCCTGTGGAAGGAAGTGGGTGGTACATGTATGTATCTACTTAAATTACGTTATACATACAACTGTCAAGGCCTGGGAAGTGGAAGGTCATGGAAGACCCAAACTCTTCTTAGAAGTCTCTAATCTCATGTTTGTGGTTGTGTGAAGACCAACAGAGGGAGGAGCTGTGGAAGGCCACGAAGGAGGTGGGGTGACGATGTCTGTGACTGGATGGGCATGCCACTGGCAGAGTGTTCTCACAGGGCCAGAGACAGGAGGGAGTGCAGGAGGCCAGTGATACTGGATGCTACCATAGTCCCCGACCCTCAGACATGACGATGGGACTGGGTAAAGGTAGGTAAAATAAAAGACTGTGTGAACTCTACCCACCAAGCTATCCTCCTGTGGAGTCCAGGACACTCTCTGTCTCTTCATCCTGCTCAGGGCTGCCTTGTCTCGGGTGTCGTGGTACTTCTCTTTCTTGTGGTCTGAAAATGAGGCAGGAAAAAAGGTTGTGAATACATTACATGTACTACCAGAGAAGAGACGGTTACTTAACATTCTCCCTGCTGTGGTAACCTTTTGGCTCCAAAGCTGCAATATTTACCATAGTCAATGCTATTACCAGGCTATACATGATGCACAAAATGACTAATAAACTGGTGGATGTACCAAATACTACATGTAAGTACCTAATACCAGCTCAGAAAAGAACGAGAAATAGTCATGCCTTCAAGTACCAGAGTTATCAACAAAGGTTTGAGGTGTTTAAAAGCGGTTGTTTTTGTTGCTGTAGAGTCTTGGAGAATTTTCTTATGACCAATTTCTTGTGAATTTTCTTATGGGACCATCCTCTTACCTTTCTTCCTTGGTGGGCCATCTGAAGACAAGGAGGCCTTTCTCTTCCTAGCTTTAGATGGCTTGGGTGCTGAGAGGGGGGATAGAAACTTGGTCACTGGAACAATGACAATAAGATTTTGCTCAAATTTTCAAGAAATATGTAGTTCTGTAGCAGACTGGTTTAATACATTGTAGTTCTTAGCAAAAGATATACATGCCTCCTGGCAGCCATGGAGGACTGAATATGTTTTTAAAGACAATTTTTTCAAGACAATCAGGGTGAAATTTACCTTCCTGTTTCTTCTCCCTCTTCCTTTTCTGTCCCCTGCCTCCCTTGACCTTCTTGTTTCTATCTTTGGTGGAATCCTGGACTTTTGTCACCTAGAAAATAAAAGATAGAAGTACTTTTTATTATTCAGGTAGTCTCAGTACCACAGTCATACGATAACACTGCAACATTGATGAATTAACTTTTTACATCATAAAAATGTGGGTTGCATTCTCAAAACAAAGCTGATACCAGACTAGTATATCAGGATATCAGAGTTATGACAAAATCATCAAATGAAGGTACAACAACTGGGATCGTCTGAAGCTAGGATCTTGAAGCTAATATATATGTCAGGAGTCGAACCTTGACCAATTGCTGTTTGGCTTTTCTAGGTGAGCTCTCTTCTGCACTTGACGACTGGGTCTCTGATAGAAGGGGAAAAAGAGAAGCATGAAAATTTAATGAGACATTCTAAACTTCTACATAACTTTCCAAGGTCATAATTTTCTAGGCACATGTCTAAAAATTGATCTCTACAAACTTCAAAGAGTGTCATGACGAAAAATGTCTAATGAATCATAATACCACTATAAAAACTCCAAATGTCTGCCACCCTTACTTTTCTCAGGACTTTTGAACGGGGCGTCTCTTGGGTTTCCTGGGACTGACCCCCCCAGGATACAGGCTGAGGCCTGAGGCCGCTGACCGGTCAACATGCTGGCCAGGGTACTCTCTAACTAACCTTCCCCCTGCTGCCTAACCCCATAACCAGTGCAAAATTGTTTCCAAATGGCTATCTTAGCAGGCTGGAGGTTAAAAATCCTACCAGTATATGTCTACTTGTCTAGCTATTTCCAAAGACCATGAATTGTTCAATTCCACGACAGTAAAAATGACCACTTTTGGTAGTGAAATCCACGGCCGTGGAGGGACTTAGTCATGGTCTTTGGATATACCCGTGTCAGCCTTACTTTTCTCAGGACTTTTGAATGGCATCTTGATGATGTAGACCTGTTTGGGCAGTCTCTTGGGTTTCCTGGGACTGACCCCTCCTGGGTACAAGCTAAGGCCTGAGGCTGCTGACCGGTCTGCATGCTGGCCAGGGTACTCTCTAACTAACCTTCCCCCTGCTGCCTAACCCCATAACCAGTGCAAAATTGTTTCCAAATGGCTAGCTGGAGGTTAAAAATCCTATCAGTATGAGTAGTACTACTTGTCTAGTCTCCTCATGTCTGTCTGTCACCCTTGCGACAGTTTGTGTGGAGCAAATGTGTTATATGTATCACGTGTATTTACTAGTATGTAAACCCTGCATCAATTCAGCACTATTAAAGGCTGCAATTGCACAGGTAATGTTTGACCAATAAACCCTTTATGTGCTTACTTTTCTCTGGACTTTTGAAGGGCATCTTGATGATGTAGACCTGTTTGGGCAGTCTCTTGGGTTTCCTGGGACTGACCCCTCCTGGGTACAGGCTAAGTCCCGAGGCTGATGACCGGTCGGCTGGCTGGCCGGGGTACTCTCGGCCGTGGGTCATTGGGGGCAGCTTCCAGTTTCTCTTCAAGTGACTAGAAACAAAAAAGTCTTTATCATAGACAGTGTCACAAATTTACCATATTGTTGACAATGTCTAGAGTTAGATGTTCAAGGGTTAGGTGTAACAAGTTGTTCGGTGTAATGTAGCCAGCTGCCGCCGCGCCGCGTGCCTGCAAAGCTGGAAGGGCAAAATTGTCAGTTTAACTCACATTCTACTAGCCCCTGGGTCACTATAGCAGCAAATCCAAGGAAATGTACAAATATGTACGTCACAAATCATAATATAAAAATTCATAATTGATACTTTCCTGATCTGAAGAAGGCAGAGGGCACATATACTGCAAATTCATATAAGCCTGAAGCAGTTGGATTTTGGGAAATCAAGTCTTAGAGTATGTATAATAGCACTGGGTCACTATAACAGCAAACCAAAGAAAAATCTGGACCAATATGTAAGTCACAAATTGTAATATAAAGATTCCCATTGTTAGTTTCCTGACCTGAAGAAGACCGAGTCCAGCCCTCCTGCCCCCTTCCCGTCCCCGGGGATGTGTCCGTCATCTACAATCTCCTCCTCTGGGTTTGCGAACTGCAGGAGTTTAGCACGGGACACCCACGTCTCTAACCCGGTGTGACCCCGCGGTGCAGACGGCTCTCTCAGCCGGATGGCACCTGGGAAAAGGTTCATAACAAGGAGAACATGCAGGTGAGTTTTTCTTTCCAAACCACCTAAAACCTACCATAGATTGCAAAATCTGTGCTGCAAAATGAAGAAAACATTGCTAACGGGCATTGTCAAGTGTCAGCCTCCATGTTATGTGGCCAAAGTTTTGCCCTAACAACATTGCAAGGCTGCCAACATGCAATTTTTTATATGCCATGGGTTTAGGTGAACCTAAACCTCTGGATTTGAATCCAGATCTGAACCTAAATGTGGGTTTAGGTGCACAGCACTAGCTATGCACAGTATATCATGGGTTTCGCAGGTGCAGTACGTTCTGCTGACATGCTTACCCAATGGAGTGTTGAGACAGATACACTCCAGAGCACACCAGTAGGACTCCACCTCCCTCTCTGACGTGAACTTGTATCTCCTCAGTACAAACTCCTTATCACTTCTCACGATGAAGTAACCAGGGCTGGACGTGGTGGTGTCCACGATACTCGCATTCTTGTTCAGGTATATGAACAGCTACAGAAGAGAAACATAGCAAGTAACATCCGTGTCCATAATATCACCAGGGTCCATAATATCACCACCTTGACAAATAGTGTGCTTAAAGATATTTTTTACTGCAACATACTTTTGGTATGCACTCCTGCACACCTCAAATGTACATACCTAGGGTATGTTGCAGTAAAAATATCTTTAAGCACACTTTTTCTCAAGGTGGCAATATTATGGACTATGGTGATATTATGGACACAGATGTTATATGTAGAAGTAACGGTAAGTGTTTTTTTACCTCCCATCTTTGGTAACTATTTAAGAGGAAAGTGACCAATGCACGAATTAACCTTGCAGACACTTTAACTTGTTCCTTAACCCTTGTCCTGCTGGCATTCCTGGCACAATATTTTTCAATAATTTCATGTCTTAATTAGATCATAGACCCCCAAATTATTTTGGACTGCAGTTGGCGTTAGGAAGAGCATCCAGCTGTAAAAATGCTGCTTAAAAAAAAGACTTATACTTGGTGCAAGCACGTCTAACCCCCAGTTGGGGAAAAATGACGTTAAATTTGGTTTAAAAAAAAAAAAAGTGGCATAGTTACTTCCGCATTTGTTGCGTTTCGCTGCAATGTGATGCGTTGCATGAGAAATACCCCCAAAATCGTACCTATACAGGGTGCTATATAGATGGTACTGTATGTGCCAAGCGACATATGTTGCGCACAGCAGGACAAGGGTTAAAAATCCCATTGTGAACATGTACAGTTTCACAGTTTTGAAACTATGCTGAAATGGTCCTGAAACAGGACAGTAACTACCAACATCTAATGCTAACATTGCATGGAAAGTCTTTTTTTAAGCCACTCAAATTAATTTTTTTAAGGTTTAAAGTATAGTGCTGCATTGAAATTTCAGTCACAGACTGAGTCCTCTCATCTTTCCATTGAATAAATATCCAAGATGTAGTGTTAGACTTTGTCCCTGTGTGTTTGTCCCTGTTTTTACCTGATCCTTTTCCTTGTGTCCACGAGGCCCGATCTTCACCAGCCCCATAGCAGACAGCCGCTCCACTAACTCATGGAAGGAGTACAGGTACTTCCTAAGGGGAAACATGACATTGTATTTTTTGTAAGCTTATTGCATAGTCATGCCCAACTGGGGCATTCGTAAAGATTAAGGCAATGTGAAATAATGGATTTCCATGCATTTGTTAGATCCTTTGCTATACATGTAATGACAACTTTATTGCTCAGCTCAAGAATTTTAAAGATTACAATGTATGACAAACTCTACTACATGCACTTAACAAGAATTCTATAGGGAAACAATGCTGTAAATGTTGATGAAATATGTCCACCTCTTGTGTAGTAGCTGATGCCTCATCCTGTTGGGAAGGTGTCTGACAAGTGTGTACTTCTTCTCTGGGTCATCTAAATAGTCCTTCATATTATCCACCTTAGAAAACAAGCCACATTGTAGACATTAACAGACATACAGTAGAACAAACCCCTGGCTTTGACAACTCAGCCATCCCAAACAATACTTCTACACCCAGAACAAAAATGAATACAGCAACTAGAAAGGTAACATTTGCAAAGCAAATGCATAATGTTTACCTTCACATATGGTCTGCTCTGTCAATTCTTACTCAAACACATTCACATATATGATGACAGGGGTCTAAATCCCTCCTGCTATAAAATTGCAACATGACGTAACCCAACACTAGTTACCAAGGTAACAGACGGCTGGTTCAGGTCATTGACCTTATTGTTTTGGAGAAGAAGTCTTTAGAGGTAGAAGAGGAAGAAACTGAGGAAAAACAATATGTTTTCCTTTGGTAAACACTATCCGTCCCAAACAATACTTCTGCACCCAGACACAAAAATGAATACAGCAAGAAAGAGCAGGCAAAAACACATGATTGTACAATGTATATGATATTTCCCTTACCTCACATGGTACCTTGATGATCTGACAGAACAGACTGAGTGGGACGACACAGAGAGCATCACTGACCAGCACCCAGCCCGGCCCGTAGTTCCCGTGTACAGGGACAGAGGGGATGTACCGCTACCAGGACAGCTCATCCATGTACACGGGGTGCTGTACATGTGTGGGGGGACTGTCAGGTTTGGGGTCTGTGGAAAAACAACAAGAAATGTAATTGAGGTCAAGGAAGTACATCGTGCTATGGCCCGTAGTTCCCGTGTACAGGGACAGAGGGGATGTACCGCTTCCAGGACAGCTCATCCATGTACACGGGGTGCTGTACATGTGTGGGGGGACTGTCAGGTTTTGAGGCTTGAGAAAAATAACAAGAAATGCAATATTGAGGTCAGGGAAGTACATCATGCTATGGTCCGTAGTTCCCGTGTACAGGGACGGGGGGGATGTACCACTTCCAGGACAGCTCATTCATGTACACGGGGTGCTGGGTGGGGGGACTGTCAGGTTTGGGGTCTGTGGAAAAAACAACAAAAAATGTAATTGAGGTCAAGGAAGTACATCATGCTATGGCCCGTAGTTCCCGTGTACAGGGACAGAGGGGATGTACCGCTTCCAGGACAGCTCATCCATGTACACGGGGTGCTGTACATGTGTGGGGGGACTGTCAGGTTTTGAGGCTTGAGAAAAATAACAAGAAATACAATATTGAGGTCAAGGAAGTACATCATGCTATGGTCCGTAGTTCCCGTGTACAGGGACAGGGGGGATGTACCGCTTCTAGGACAGCTCATTCATGTACACGGGGTGCTGTACATGTGTGGGGGGACTGTCAGGTTTGGGGTCTGTGGAAAAACAACAAGAAATGTAATTGAGGTCAAGGAAGTACATCATGCTATGGTCCGTAGTTCCCGTGTACAGGGACGGGGGGATGTACCACTTCCAGGACAGCTCATTCATGTACACGGGGTGCTGGGTGGGGGGACTGTCAGATTTGGGAGCTGTGGGGAAAAAAAGGGAAATATGATTGAGCTCAAGCTTAAGGAATTATATTGTGCTTTGGATTCTGAAATAAATTATTGTTTGTAACTCTTACACTTAGTTTAACACTGTTTAAGAATGGCTATGCAGTTACTGTATCTCTCAAAAACATGAATTAAGAAATCTGTTAAACAATACAAGACTGACAGGCAAAACATATTGCCAATGTAATAGAGATCTATAATAAATAAATAATAAATTTACCTTCAATATACTTTTACTTTTAGATCTTCTAGCCTGCCATATGGAGAGACTACATGTATATTCATTGTGCTCAGCTTTCATCATTACGTACGTAGTCTTGCAACAAAATTTAAGGTTAGAACTTAGAATAGTCCATGTACATGTACACATGTATATATAGAATACAACACGGGGTATTCCGTATCGCCCGAGGTATCGGCCCGACCGCGACTCGCGGGAGGGCCGGGACCGAGGGCGATGCGGAATACACCGTGTTGTATTTTATTTATGTCATACCCACCCAAGAAAACGCGCCTTTCAATGCAAGATGAGCCAAAAGTTGGTGCCACTAAACCCTAAAATGCAACAACATCAATTCCAACGTCCGGATTATGTATTCGAATTTTCGAAAGGGGTGCAAGCGGGTAGGGCGAAACGCGTTCGAATCGTTTTATGGAAGCGTTCGATAACGGGTTCCGGACCGGGCCGTACCGTAAAGTACGGCCCGGTCTGGAACCCGTTATCGAACGTTATCGCGGCCAGAGTATGATATAAATGGACTTACCTGACTGGTTGAGTGCACTGACATCTTTTGAAGGATCATCCCTTGATTCTGTTATCCCTTCCTTTGGTACCACATCTTCCTGGTCATCAGTCGTGTTGATCTGTGGAACTGCCCCAACCTCTGTCTTCTTATCAACATCTGCAGTAACCTGGGCTTGAGCCTGCGCTGATGTTGATGTTGTTTTTGTTGTTGTTGATGTTTTGTCCTGAGACTGCATGACTATAGCACTAGAGTCTGACTGAGAGGGACCTGTGTGAACGTTGGCTAAGTACCACAGGAACTGGTGCGCCAGCTTCAGGCGAGCAAGTTTGGGCTGGAAGTTGTACACACCAGCATGTTGCTGCAGGGAGAGGGACAAAAACATGTGCTGTGAAAATTTGATCCCTGTACAATTGTGTGTTGGAATAAAGTTCAACCTTTTACTATGTGCTGTGATATATGCTATGAATGAAAGAATGGATTTTATTGCACAACAGTTGTACATAGTGCAATGTATGGCAGTATATCATAGGGCTAACATTTGCAAGCAAATGTTAGATATCTTCACACTATTCTATAAGTGCCCGGTACATTTGCTTTCAGCTGCCAGATTAGTCCAGGTCATTAATGGACCTGATATCCTGTAAGAATATTAAGAACATCTACAACAGAGGACCCACTGACGTTTAAGATCCCACAACACTTATCAAAAAGAGTAGGGGACCTTCCCGATGTGAGTTGTTCCAACCTAAGAGTCTGGTCTTACACAGCTTGTACTTACATGTACAAAACTGGTGTGTTACGCCTAAAGGCAGTTTACCAGTTGTGCAAAACAAACAAACAAAATAGGAAAACCTCTTACCGAGATAGGTTTGTATGTTATGTCATCTTCTATCTTCTGTAAGTCTGACTCTAATGCTATAGATGGCTTCGGCAGGTTCTCCTTCTCCTGGATCAAGGGGAAAACAAGTTAACATTTGGGCTGTACATACAGCTCCACCTAGCCAAGGAAACAGGTACTGCAGCTGTGACTTTGCTAAGTTTAACTTCAGTTGCTTTCACAAGTTTGTCATTACTGAAAAAAGGTAGACTTGCAACATTCCTTGTTATCTAATACCTTTGCTAATGCAGTTATGCTGAATAGAAAGGGGCAAACTTTCAGTTAGTCTTCCTTTGCCGCACATAGCTAAAATGCTTAAGGAATAAAGTAAATACATGTACTTGCAGTACTAAATTCTGCAGTATGTTTAAGTTGTTTATCCAGGCATGCACTTTTGAAAAAAATAGACAATCATAAATAAGTATGTTCCAAACTGGAAATATCAAGGACTGTTACAGACACAGCAAAGGGAATCAGAAGTTCTAACAGAAGTTGCATTGATGTTACAATAGCTTGTTAGTTGATCTGACAACATATTATTAAACATTGTATCAGCCACACAGTGATTTACATAAAGGCAGAAAAGAGTGAAATTTATGTAGCACTAATGGGGATCCTAAGAAAACGTACAAACAAACATGAATGTCACACCTTCTTTTCTGGCGGGAGCTTCCCTCGGACCATCTTGAATTTGATCTGTTCGATGGCACTCCTCACCATCCCGTCAGTGGGGGAGACATTGGGCTCTACATAGAACACCACCTAGCAAAGAAAACAAGTACTGCAGCTAAGACTTTTGTGTGAGTTGTGCAGGGAGTGTCATTTTCTCTTTTGATTTATCCATACATAAAACAGACTGTCTGTTACCATGATAGGTTACCTCATGTTGCAATTTTATAGCAGGAGGGATTTAGACTCCTGTCTGACCATATATATGAAGGTGTTTGAGTAAACATTAAACATTAACATTATGCATTTGCTTTGCAAATGTTACCTTACTAGTATACATCATGCTTTTTTGCTTAACCATAATGACATAATTAAAAAATCGGCTGATCTTGCATCTGGACATACCGGTTTTTCCATGCCATCTTGGATGACGATTGTCTTGATAACTTTCACTTGTCCACCAGAGATCATTTCGTGAAGAAGTCTGGAAGAAGAAAACATATTATAAGATTTGCTGTCAAGCACTTAAACACAGTGTGTATCAACAAAATCTCAAAACATGCCAGAAGATAGCCAGGTTTTCAGGAATATATATGTCTACATCTTTGTGAACTATGATTGTTCAGAATTCATAGCAGGAGCATCAGTTAATCAACATGTACCTCATGACACTCTTCTTGTCCAGCACACCACAAAAGTCTTCTTCTTTTTCTTCGGATGCTCGGATGGCCTAGAAGAATATTATGCCATGTCAGCATTTACTGCATTAATTTTTTTGTATCATCACTAATATAACAACTCACATTAAAATGAAATGTAGTTTAAAAAGAAGAGTAGTTCATTGAAACAGTCCTTCCTTTCTCCCATCCATCAATCTATTGATCCATCTTTCCATCCATCCGCCCGCCCGCCCGTCCATCCATCCATCCATCCATCCATCCATCCATCCATCCATCCATCCATCCATCCATCCATCCATCCATCCATCCATCCATCCATCCATCCATCCATCCATCCACAGATACAGACACACACACACACACATTCACCAACCCACCCATTCACTTTCAAATCTAACACAACTTTCCAGATGAAGGTAAGACTTAACATATTTAGACCCTTACCTTTACAAATGGAAAAGCTCCATGGACAACTTTTGTCGCTTTCAGAACCTCCAGGATGATGTTGGTGCGTCTGAGCCTACGATAAGTCTGGATTTTTTGATAACTCCTTTTTGGAGTAACATCTGAAAACAACATCAATAACGCTAACATGTAAAATATTATCTTTATTCAATTATCAATGTGTTAAAAGACCCTGCATGTGATTACACTCAGGAATTTTTGTGAAGCAAAAGAATATCCTGAACTCTGATTTTTCATGTTTTTTGTTAGATGTTTGGTCAACGTCGCATCAGAATATTGCCTGTTGCAAACGATATCTTTTCCAACACAACATTTGGAAACTACAGATGGGAATACAACCTTATATGAGACGTTCTGTCAAAGTGCTATGCACAATAAATTACGGGTTTTGCGCAAGTGCAGTACGTTCTGCCAAAGTGCTATGCACCATACGTTTGGGCAATGTGCTGATTATACCATACTGCACCTTGACTAGCAGCTATATTGGCAGGTTTCCCCTCCTCAGTGGTGTCTGTAGTCTTGTCTGTACTGGAACTTGTAGTAGGGGATGGTACAGACACATCAGCAGTGGTGGCAGGGGTGGTACTCACTGTAGCTGCTTACATGGCAAAAGAAAGAACATAGCAGGTGATTCGTAAAAGGGCACCGACACAGATGGTATCACAATTCATTGATTGTATATGAGAAGGATTACTAAAAATATAGTTATCTAAATATATAAATAAAACAAAACAAGCGGTAATATAAAGGTGATCTAAGATGCCTTACTTCTTAGAAAAGTATTGGTAGATTAAGATGCCAATAGTCCTAAAATGATAAAAACTTCATTGTCTAAAATGTGTTTTTGATACCTGTTTTGTCCCCTTGTTTGTTGCCCCTTTTTGTGAGTCGGTTGTTCTTCAACTGTTCCACCTCCAACTGTTTCTGGAGTTGATTCTGGTCCAGCAGGCTCTTGGCTACATATCTGCACCCAAAATCAGCAACTTGAAAGTGTAACCTTCTCCCTGCTGCCCAACAACTCACTCACTCACTCACTAATAACAGATAACCAATGGTGAAACGGTAGCCAACCAGCTACTTTAGTGTACTAAAGTTAAAATGCAACATGCCCCTCTGTATGTAAAAGTAATTTCCTTACAGTTACAGTCTTAGTATTCTGTAACTGTCTAAATATAGACAAGGGTACTCCCCACAAAAATCATGGCCATTCTTTATCTAGTTTTAGTATGTCTGATAGAAAAGACAAGATGGTGATCACAACACTTCAAAAATTAATATGGCAGCACTCATGCAGGCCAATGTCGTAAACAAAAAACAAACAAACAAACAAACAAACAGACAGACAAACTGTCGGGATAGGGTGACAGGACGCGGCTGACCTTGACATCCTGACCTTGCCCCTGTCCTCCATGATCTCCACGGCGATGCCTGACCACTGCATGCTGCGACACAAGCCGCGTGCCTCGTACCTGCCTAGTCTCATCGCCACACGTAAGTCCTGCAAAATACATGTACATGTAAGCACCGATGGTTGGAGATTCAAATGTTTTCATGCTGGGACACAAGCCGCGAGCCTTGTACCTGCCTAGTCTCATGGCTACTCGTAAGTCCTGCAAAATACATGTAAGGTTTTCATGCTGCGACACAAGCCGCGCGCCTCGTACCTGCCTAGTCTCATGGCTACACGTAAGTCCTGGAAAATACATGTAAGGTTTTCATGCTGCGACACAAGCCGCGCGCCTCGTACCTGCCTAGTCTCATCACCACACGTAAGTCCTGGAAAATACATGTAAGGTTTTCATGCTGCGACACAAGCCGCGCGCCTCGTACCTGCCTAGTCTCATGGCTACACGTAAGTCCTGGAAAATACATGTAAGGTTTTCATGCTGTGACACAAGCCGCGCGCCTCGTACCTGCCTAGTCTCATCACCACACGTAAGTCCTGGAAATTTATAGTTGGTCAAGAGATTCAAATGTTTACACACAAAAATCTATGTCTTTGGCACGTCGGCAGAATGTACTGCACCTTCGCAAAACCCGTAATGTATTGTGCATAGCACTTTGGCAGAACGTCTCATATAAGGTTGTATTCGCGTATATAAGGTTAACATAGCTGTAGCTTCCAAATGTTGTGTTGTAAAAAATATTGTCTGGGAAAATTCTGGTGCAACGTTAACCAAATATCCAAGGAAAACCGTGAAAAATGGGAGTTTTGTGCAAGCACAGTACGTTCTGCCGATGTGCTTGCATCTTTAGTTGTTATTCTTAAGGGAGTCGGACTGTATTATAATAATATCTTGCGTGGGGAGGACCAGTCATCCCAATTTATACATTTTTCTAAGGCCCTCCCCTCAGGCCAAAAATATTTTGCTAGGCCTCCCCTGGACGTCTTGTCTCTGGGTTGACAATCTTGTCAATCCTTTCACAAATTATGTTATGTCAATCCTTTGACAAATCTCAATAAATAACTGCTCTCACATGTTGAGTGATCCCCAGGGGTCCTCTGCTGTACATGAAGTCATACGCCTGGTTCAGGAACGGTCGCTCAAACACCACAGGGTACGGGGGAATTGTCTGCTCCGGGTCTACAGGGGCAAGAGTGGGGCAAACATTAGCTGTACAATAGACAATCCTAAGAATTCTAAGAAATGCAAAATACAATATCATTAAAATCATTTCAATACTTAGAAGACATGTTCTATCTTTCACTTTAAGGTATAAGCTACAAGAAGGTTATGTTTTCAGTAGTGCTTGTGTTCATATAGCATAACTCAAGAAGATATCATCATATGGAGAGAGAGAGAGAGAGAGAGAGAGAGAGAGAGAACGAGAGAGAAAGAGAGAGAGAAAGAGAGAGAGGGATGGATTGTTTTGAAATTTCGTAAGTGGTTAAAACCTTGACAAAGAAATGAACGTTTTTTGGGCCCCTAGCAACTTTTCCTGGTACTGCAAGCTGCAGAGCAAACATCCTATAGAATAAGTACAAAGAAAACCCTTGATGACAAGCCATAAGGAGACCAAACTCACCGTCAATATCTTCCTCACCCCCTTCCTCATCTTCCTCCACTGTATGGACCAGTTTGAGACAGCGGATGACTTTCCTAACTCTGTTGTTGCTCAGTATCCTGGGGTCGTTTGGATCAGGGTAGATGTCTTTGGTGGGCACCAGGAGTCCCTTCACCTTCCCCTGAATCTCTAGGGCCTGGTAAATTTTCTTAAAGGCGTTCATCGACAAGTCCTAGAAGAAAGATGGAATGCCGACAATAAACACAATATGTCAGCCAAGTTCTTGGAAACTGCAGTAAGTAATCCAACCTAGTAACTAGAAAGGCCAAGCAAACGCATAATTTTACCTTCGCATATGGCCTGCTCTGTTAATTCTTACTCAAACACATTCATACATAATGGCCAGACAGGAGTCTAAACCCCTCCTGCTATAAAATTGCAACATGATGTAACCCAACGCTAGTTACCATGGTGACAGACATCTGGTTCAGGTCATTGACCTTATTGGTTTGGAGAAGAAGAGGAAGAAGAAACAGAGCAAAAACAACATGTCTTCCTTCAGTAAACATAACAAGAAGAAAGCAGCTGCATTTCACAAGAACTCAAAATCAAGCAGGCTCCGGCCATGAGGCTTCCTAAAAAATTACCATCTCCTCCCTGAGGTCTGTGAGGACAGCCATCTTCATCGAGACTGTTCTAACTAATTAAACCCAGTAACAAGAAGAAAGCAGCTACATCAACAGGAACATAAAATCTCCACCGCTGAGGCGTCGCCAAAAATTACCATCTCCTCCCTGAGGTCTGTAAGAACAGCCATCTTGTCCGGCCTGTTCTCTAACAGCTGGATGAGTTGGAAACTGTACTAAGCTGTTTTTTTTCTAATTTACTTCATAGGTCAACAGTGACTCATCACAAAACAAGGCTCATGAGAGTAATAAGAAGAAAGCGGCTACATTAACAAGAACACAAAATCAAGACATTGCCAAAAATTACCATCTCCTCCCTGAGGTCTGTGAGGACAGCCATCTTGTCCGGCCTGTTCTCTAACAGCTGGATGAGTTGGTCCATCATAACCCCGTTCCTGCTGCGGCGCGTCGCGTGGAAGCGTTTCAGCAGCAGCAGCACCGAGTTCCGCGGCCGGGCGCCGCCGGGGGTGGTGTAGGAGTAAGCCTGGGGAAATAAAAATATGGGAAATTTACACTTTCGTTGGCAATTCAAAGTTGCATATAACATAATATTTGTGGTGGAATTTGAGGAAGACTAAACCTCAGAGTAGCGAGTTCTGTTGCCGGGCGCCTCTGGGGGTGGTGTAGGAGTAAGCCTGGGGAAAGGAAAACGTCAGACATTTTGTCATTTTAGTCATGAAAGATGCTTAAACTAGCTAGGACATGATAATCGTAGGCTTTCAAGTGGAATTTGCCCACCAACCAATCAAATAACCAAGAAAGCAACTCAACCATCAACTAACCTTTGCATGAAAGTTCATCTGTGTTGGTATACTTCATTATGACAAAAAGGCTAAACGTTCTGTCCAACACATAGGTTATCTGACACGTACGACCTTTGCTGCAACCACGTGTTTCCGATGTCACGTCCCGGAAGCTGCAGTATACATGTCCATTCCGTGAACAAGGCTGACGGAGTAAACTGAAAATTTGGGTAAGTCCTAATTTACTTAGTGTTGGACAGAATGTTAAGCCTTTTTGTCATAACATTGACTGACCTGTCTAGTGATAAGGTCGTACTGCAGCAGCCCCTTCCTGACATGGAACAGGTACTTGGGGTCCGCCCCAAACGCAATCTTGATGTCCTGCTGTACCTGAAACAAACAGGAGCAAGTAGAAACAGGAAAACGTAGCCTCCATAGCATGCCAAAAACTGGGGGTTTGGGGTACGTCTTCATAGTCTTTGGGAGCTTTTATGTGCTATTTTCTGATTGCATATAGACAACAAAGCTGGCCTGGCTGAATTACCCCGGTTTTTGAACTGGGCTAATCAAAAAACAGCCGAAGATCACCAAACCCCAGTTCCACTATCATTCTCTCCCATAGCTTAATCAGCCGTCGGGGCAGCATGATGTTTGGCCAAGGTCTTCCACTGCTGGCGGTCCTCCGCCAGTCCACCAGTTAATCTATACTTTGGGACAGTTGAAATTTACTTTTGGGACAGTGCTGGGACAATTGGAAGAAAAGTTCATTTCGAGGCCTGTGTTACATACCTCCCCCTGGTGTCTGGCCCTGCCCAGCCTCTCCAGAATGCAGTACTGGATGTCTGTCACCTCCACGTCAGGTAACACACCCTCGTGGAACAGGGAACGCTCTCGACGGGGCTGGGACGCTACCAGCACCAACCTGCTGTTCCACCTAAAACATAATACGGTTAATCTTAGGCCTAGGGAAAAAAATGTTGTGTTTCCTGTTTCACTCCTGAAAAAATACACCCATTCACCTTTCACAGATCGCATAAAATGCTTACGTCACAAGGGGACATTTTGAATAGAACACCGTTTTAGAACCATCAGTTTCTGTCCCTTGTGTTGTCTCCCCTGGCAGATATCTCGACGTTAGCCTGATTAAATCGCTTACGGTTGCCGGCCGCCCAACATCTAGCCAGCCCCCGAAAAGAGGGGCCAGTAAAGCCGCGGACAGCAGAGTTTGTGTTATCCTGACGTCGGTAACTTCAGTAACTTTACTTTCTGAAAGTTCCTGACCTGCGCTGGTACAATGAGTCTAAAGCTTATCGATACTTCCACTGAAAGATGGCTGATCTTCTTTCCTTCCACCCGAATATCATTACCTAGTATATCGGACTGAAATATTTACTATGATTGTAAGAAAAATGTGTGAATTTTTGTGAAGATGATTAATTGTGTTGTGATACCTCTCTACTGCATCAGCCAAGGTACATCGTAGTTCTCTGTCCTCAGTTCGAATCTCGTCTGTAATATTTCTCCTGTCCTTGTAGGTGGCACAGGAACCCTTCTCTCCAAGGTCGGACTTCGTTACCATGGCAACAGGGTAAACATCAGCTGTTTCCACAGCCTGAATTATACAAACAAGATTGCAAGATGTAAATTTGCATGATAGATAGGTGTCACTTCTACAAGATGCATTCTAAGGATCAAGAGTTAAAGAACTTTCCCACATCAAGTGACGCATAGGGCAGGGTCTGGGCCAGTAGTGCAATGACAGAAGGGGGCTAGTCCACTGGTAGTGGTGTGTTTAAGTTTAACTCCCATACTCTTTCCCAAATGCGGAGTGCTAAGCATAGAAAGCAGATTAAGACATTCATGTTTGCACATGCTGGTGTAGGCATAACATATTAACAAGGGGGCCTGCAAGAGGGGGGGGGGGTCCCGACAATGCTCTACGCTGAATTCGGAAACTTCTCGATTACGCTTTGCGATAAATTCCAAGTGGCCACAACACATTACGTAGAATTAATACAGCGAATACGCTCTACGCAAAATGTGCCAGTTATGCTCTACGTTGAATAAGAGCGGCCCGTCTACGCTCTACGTAGAATTAAAACGGTCAATCACGCTCTACGGAAAAGGGCTGGCGGGCCCCCTAACAACAGTGCAGCACCGTAGCAAACTACCAGGTGGAGGTAATTTTTTTCACTAACCTCAGAGTCAGATTTGACGTCGTCCCCCGTGTCTTCATCCCTGTCCCTGATGACGAGATTTGGGCGCGGCTCTGGGAGTTCGTAGATCTGAACGGAGGGACTCGTGGCCAGACATTCCCAGATGAAGGGCTTGGTGAAGTCATCCAGCTTCATACGCAGAGTAGGCTGTCTTCTTTCCAACCTCAACCACAAGGCTGGGATGGTGATGCCTGGAAATTATAACAGCAACCTTAACACCGTCTCCCAGCTCCGTCTCCTGCATCTTCACCATCTTGGCGTACATCTGTAGTACAACTCCCCTGATACATTTATCTGTCTAACGGGCCAAAAATTTCTACTTTCAGCCACTTCTAGAGCCAGGTACTACATGTACAAAATGTATGTGGTATACTACAATTATGTATGAGGTAGCGGCACAGAAATATAGGTAACTGTTAACGTTTATGTCTTCTTTGCACAAGATAATTATCACCTTACCATCAAGTCCTTCGAGCGCAACTTCATCTAGACAGTCTTCAAGAATGTCCATGGTGTGTAGAGGCCCTTTTCTGTCTTTTTATTGCGATGTAGATCGGAAGAACGTGGCACAATCTCTATCCAAACTTTCCGAAATTTAAGTTACCGCCATCTTTCCTTCCGCAGTGACCTTTCACCTTTAGAATGTTACACTCCTTTTGGGGGGTGAGGATTTGATAATGCAAATATCAATCAAATTTGACTTTATCTATTGATCAATATGAAAGCAATATTTGCTACATTTCCACTCCTAATTTCTTAAAAGAATGAGCTTTTGAAGACATAACGTAATGTACTTATACCCCCTAGTAGAAGTGGTTTAGACCGCCTAATGACACTAATCAACAGCGCCACTACGTGAGAGGCTGTGGTACTGCAGCCCTGTGCTTGACATACATTAAAATCTTACATCTGTACATATGCCACATAGGCTAGCTAACTATAGCACTGACGTTGCTGACAATTCGTCTCTCTGACTTATCTTCCCGCCATTTTTTTTCCGGGAATTCTCTGATCACTTAGTAAAGAGTGTCTTTTTTTTACACAACCAAGTCTTTTATTCAGCCGACATTTCGGCGACACCTGTGCTGCAATGTGAACCAGTCAGAATTGCCCTTAGGAAGGCGACAGGCGGTCATCGAAACTTCAGCTAAATAATAAGACTTGGTTGTGTAAAAAGAGTGTCTTTACGTGTGACTTTCTAGCCAATTCTAGCTTGTCATTACATTCCTACTCATATTTTCTTTGCTGTTCGTTGTCACTAGTCTGTGTTAATTTTATTTCTTGAATATCAAGATTATATTATAAAAACATAAACACAGTTCACCACAGCATGGAATCCACCTTATTTTATTTACATGACATATACATATGACAACAAATCACTCTTCTACCTACAAAAATATAAACTTTACCATGTGCACATAAGACTGTGATTGGAAAAACAGGTATTTAAACATCTCTTATTTTCCATTTGTGCAAGTAACAAGTTATAACTATTCTTGATTTCATTGTATCAATTTTACACCAGCATGTTATTTTATTTGCAACAGACGTCCTCTCAACTAGGATAGATTAGGTCTCTAACATATATCACCATTTTCAATTTAACCATACATTTTGATGCCATCAAAGCTGACATGTTATATTGCCTACATGTACGGCACAAAAAGCAATGATAACAGTTTATTGGTAAAGATATCAGTTACGATTGCCAAGTCTATACATGCAGTGTTCCTCAAAACATGAACAAACAACTCTTACATTGTGCTAGAACTTATAATTCCTTACATTTCTCTGAACTTTATACAGAAAACATCTCAGATTAGAGTTTATACCATTCTTTACATCATTCTCTATAATAATTCAAAAATATGCTTGGTCCAATGTGGAATGAGAAGTGAGTAGACTGAGTGACAAAATCAGTGTTGACAATATCAAATCTACCAACAATAGAACCATTTACTGACAATGCCTATACAATACAATAGTTACCAAAACACATGCAATATCAAATAATCCGTGAATAGTTTCATCAGGTTGGTAAGTTACTGAGTAAAGAGACTCTTTTTACACAACCAAGTGTTTTATTCACAGTTGACATTTCGGTGACCTTCTGTCACCTTCCTCAGCTAGGGCAATTCTGACTGGTTCACATTTTACGTTTGGGAATGCATCTATAGCAGCGACACCTGTGCTGCAGTGCAATATGAACCAGTCAGAATTGCCTTGACGAAGGTGAATAAACACTTAGTTGTGTAAAAAGAGTATCTTTACTTATTTTCAACCAATTCTATATTCATGTGAACCAAACAACAAAAGTGTGAGTCATTCTGCAGAGCATCTGCCGAGTGAAAAGATGATTGACACCTGTCCATCACTCGTCGGTCGCCTTGCGGCAGAATGGACAGTAGCCCTTCTGTAGTACCAGCAACTCATAGTCATCTAGATGGAACAACTGTGGAGACAACATAGGCAATCTGTCAAATCACACACTCGCCAGAAAACTGAAGAAAACCTCTACAAAACATCAACTTCAATTGTTTATCATTGCAAATTACAAGTTTGTAATGGCTTATGCATGTATGGACTCCAGGAAGACTAGTGATGTACTATAAATGAACTGAACTTTGTAGGGACTTCATTTAGAGGTGGATCAAGGGGAAAGGGGGTCTTTTGCAATTGAAATAGTGTCTGACAGATCAACACATTGGCAGAATGTACTGCGCCTGTATAAAACTTGTAATATCAGAGCTCGAAATACCCGGTGGCGCACTGGCGCGGCGCCACCTGATTTTGCTTGGCGCGACTTAACGCGACTTATTCCTAAACTCAGGTGGCGCAGCGCGCCACCTATAATTTACGGTAGGGACGTCACTGCTGCGACACCGCCCCTTCCCCAGCTGCTACATGTAACATTATCCTTGCGCAAACGAAGAACATAGCGCACGTAACGCCACCCGCATAAGTGTGCCGCCATGTAGAGGCGTGGCATTCCCACGGCGGCAGCCCTGTGATGTTGCTGCCGCGGAAAATTCAATTAACTATCCGCCAATCACTGCGAGTCGGCGAGCGTTTAGTCAGTCACTAAACAGTCAGTCACTAGTCAGTAAACGTGAATCATCACGTTTACAAAAGCTCTGAGTTTCCCCGCTCTGTTCATCTATGAATATGATTGTATTCTGCTGGTTTGTGAATTAAACATATGTTCCTCCAAAACTTGATTCTTGGTTGTTCCGTTTTTTGGTCATGATTTGAAGTCTGGCTTTGAAAAGACTTTGCCGCAGGGCAAATAGTATATTTACTTAAATGTTTTTATCCCTTTTATATACGTAGGAAAGGCCCTTGCTGCAAGCAGTACAACGAATGGAGCAAGCGGAGATGTCAAAAATGGAAACATTATTCAGATCAGCTTTCTATCTTGCCAAAAATGGTAGGCCTTTTGCTGACTTTAAAGGCTTGATGGAGCTTCAGAAGTGCAACGGCCTTTGCACAATAGGTCAAACATACCTCAATGACAAACATGCAAAAACTTTTGCTATGTATATACATGAAACCATGTTGGAGGATCTGAAGAATGTTGTAGACAGTGCAAGTTTCTTCTCTGTTCTGTCAGATGGCAGCACAGACAATGCAGATGTTCAGGAAGAAATTGTGTATGTACAAGTACTTGAAGATTTCAGAGCAGTAACAAAATTTGTGGCATTGAAACCAATCCACAAAGCTGATGCGGAATCCATCACTGCTGTTGTAGTAGAAGCACTCGAGAAAGACTTGGGGCAAACAGAGTGGCGGAAGAAACTTGTGGCTGCAGGTGTGGATGGTGCAAACGTCATGTTAGGTCATGTATCAGGCGTTGTCACCAGGTTGAAGAACGAATCTGTAGGTAAGCAAGTGATTGGCATTCATTGTTCTGGACATAAGCTTGAACTTGCCTATAAGAATACTTTAAATGATGTTCCATACTTCAAGCATGTTTCTGAAACCCTCCAAATCATCTACAAGTTCTACAAGAACAGTCCATTGAATCTGTCCAGCTACAGGGCCACGGGTGAAGTACTGGACTGTCCTGCACTCAAGCCTGTGAGCACTGTGGGTACACGGTGGATCGGGCATACTGAGAGAGCTCTAGATGTAGTAAACAGAAGTTACCAGGCTCTGATCACACATCTGGAACAAGTGGCCGAAGGTAGAGCAACTGCAGACAGCAAGGCCAAGGCCAAGGGGATCTTGCAGACAATTAAGTCTGCAAAGTTTGTGATGTTCCTCAAGCTCTTGTTGTACATAATGAAGTACCTGTCGTCTCTAAGCAGTTGCTTCCAGCAACGTGATGTCACATTGGAAATGGTGACTACAAAAGTGGAGGCTGTAAAGGCAAAGATGAAGGAGCTTAGTGAGAACAAGCACAAGCTGAAGGAGAAGATGTTACAAGACATCGAGACTGATGGGGATCAGCGACCGACAAAATACAAAACCATCAGTCTCACACAGACACACGGAAGGGGAAGGGGACGGGGACAAGAAGAGCGTGTTATGGACGTGGCAGAGTCTGTTCTGTCATCTGTTATATTTCATCTGGACGGTAGATTCAAAGACACACTACTCAACAACCCAGTCCTACATGCAGCTATGGTATTTGACCCCACACAGTGGCCACCAGCTGGTGAGGAATTGGACAGCTATGGAGAAGAAGAAGTATCCACTTTCTTTGCTCACTACAGAGAAGCCCTTGAGGAAAAAGGACACTCTCTGGAAGACTGTCTCCTGCAGTGGTGTGAGTTAAAGAGGGTGGTGAAGAGAAAGTTGGCCTCTGGACATACCAAGTACCAAGACCTGTGGCAAGAAGTTATGAGGGACCACATGGATTCGGACAGGTTCAAGGACATCTTGATGCTTGTGCAGATAGTCCTGCTCTTCCCACTATCAACTGCAGAGTGCGAAAGAGGCTTTAGTCTTATGAAACTGATCAAGTCTGACTGGCGTAGCAGCCTTAGGTCTGACACTCTCACTGCCTTGATGGCAATATCACTGTCACCAGCAACAGTTGAGAACTTTTGCCCAGGCAATGCCATCGCTAAGTGGTGGTCAGATGGAAAGACCGCAAGAAGGCCCCGGACCAGGCCATATGGAAGCAGGGCCAGGTCTGCTGAATCCCAGGTTGAATCCAGTAACAGCAGCAGCTCTGACTCGTTTTAATAAAAACACGGTTGTAAACTTCTAATATCCTGCAGTGACCATGAAATAACAGTGGTTATATGAGGACTGTAGGATGCATATATATATTCTTGTGATTTTGATACACAGACACAGTGATTGAGAGCTCAAAATACTACAATCTGTTCTAATATACCCCCCTCAGCTTAATACCTGCCCCAGTTAAGCTGCCAGGTCCAAAAAAATAACCAACAGTCATAACTTGTTTTCATATCCTTTTTTTTAAGTTTAATAAGCATACAAAGCCCAAGTATACAGATGCTGTAGTTAACATTTCAAGACATTGAAAACATGTAAATGTGGCATTGATTCTTTATTAAAACGTTGTTGTTTGAGAGCTTTTGTTTTCTTTACATTACTTTATTTTATAACATAAAACTCAAGTAGTTATTTAATAACTAGAAGAAAACGTAATAGATATAAGTAGCAGATTTGAAGAAAATGATAACTTGGAAGTGTTGCCACTTGAATACTGATGGCGCCACCTGGCTTTTGACTCAGGTGGCAACATGCGCCACCTGGCTGAAAAAAGTATTTCGAGCCCTGAATATATTGTGCATAGCACTTCAGCAGAACGTCTCATATAAGGTCGTATTTGTGTACGTACGGTTAACATCCCGTCTGTAGTTTCCAAATGTTGAAAAAGATATTGTCTGCAATAGGCAAAATTCTGCTGCAACGTTGACCATTGGTCTATAAACACCCAGGTACATGACATTGTACATTTGCTGTGTATAATTACCTGCCAGCAAGAGTCACACATGACGATGGACACATCGGGCAGTAGTGAGCGGAAGTACTGGTACTGCATGGGTTTGGACCATCGTTTGATGAACACCTCTGTACGGCTGATGGCCTGCAGCACTGACCGGTTCACTACCACAGGCGTGAAGTCTGAACCGCCTTGCTGTAGTTAGGAATACAGTATAACATGTGTCAACACAGTATGTCATGTGACAGGCTGAACAAAATTTCTAAACAGGAACTATGCGGCTCCAGATGTCTTACTGAGGAATGAATCTCCTCTACCTTATAAACACAGTATAACAATTAGTGGAATATTCCTCAACCAGTGACATTTTTATAAAGGCAAAAGTCCTGGCAGGACAACAACACAGAGTGGATATTGCTGAACCTGTCCAGAGGGCTGACCACCACAAGAGACAGACAGGTCTGGAGACAGCTGTCTAGTGTCCATCCTCACTTCTACCTTGTCCTCCCAGCAACCAGGAGGTCAAGGGACAAGGAAGGTAGGTAAAAACATGTACCTCAAAGCTCATGAGTCTGCTGGTGAAGGGGTCATCGTTCTCTAGGTCATCTGTGTCATCATCAAACCGCATGCTCTGGATGTCTGAAGACGGGATAACGAAAAAATATATATTCTTTAATGATTGAATAAGGAAAGAAATCCAACTAGGAAGGTGACATTTGCAAAGCAAATACATGATGTTATCTTCACATGGTCCAGTTTAACAAACTATTGCTCTGTTCCTTTTTGCTCGAACACATTGAATTTCATATATATGGTGTGTGAGTCTGGTAACCAGCCCTTCCAACTGGCTACATAATGTAATCCAACACCACAGGGTGTTAACATGATGACAGACACATGGTCCAGGTCACTGACTTTATATGTATGGAGAAGTGCAAAACCAAAATTCATTACCCCAAATAATTAACTCTGGGGCTGGTGTGTTCTGATGGCTGGTGAGTTACACTGAAGAGATGTCACATTACAAGGTGTGTTTTTTTTTAAACTTACCTACTGGCCATACAGTACAGAACTTCTAGAACTCACCTCCCTTCATCTTGTTCTCCTTCCACTTGTCCTTGCCCTTCTTGGAGGAGGGTTCCTGGTCCAGCAGCTGTAGGGCCTCCTCATCACTGATCCCGTCCTCCAACACAAACTCTACCAGAGGGAGAACCTCTGTAGGGAAGAATAGGCATTAGCAATTGTATGATAAGTGCCTGTAAATGCTTTGTCCTAGGATAAGTCTTGTCAAATGGTGTTGAGGATATATTTTAGAATAGAACTTACTGAAGTAGGGGAAATCTAGTCTCTGATGGAGGACAGAGAGGGATGGTACATGCTTACAAGTTTGGTTCGAGTGCAGGAGCTCGACCAAAGTAAAAGTAAGTAAGTTTAGAATTATAGTATATTACTATGCCTCACTTGGCCTGTACATTAAATATCAAGACATAGTATACAATCATGTGGTATCCAAATGAACTAACCTCAACAGTATAAACTATAAATAGAGTTCATACTGAAACATACAGAAGAAATGTTTTGACAATGTAAGGGAGGACTTCCACCACTTGAACCTATATAACGTCAACCCACAGGATAGAGGCAAGTGGCAGGCTGCCATCAAGCCTCAATATGCAGTGTAAGACAATAAACTTGATAGTGAGTGAGAAATACTGTAAGTTCTTACCAAAAGAAGAGAATGAGTGTACAAACGGCTGTCTACAGTTGATGCAGTGGTTCCCCTGGTTGTTCAGCAGGGGGTTGGTGGTGGAGCAGCGGTAACACATCGGCAGTAGGTCCTGCAGAAGACAAGTAAACGAAAAAGAGCAGTCAGCATACCGCAAGGATAGATGCGTGTCCTGACAAGCAAGCATTTACAACTACAGAACCAAAGATGTTCATTCGGGGTGCCGGTCACAACTAGGAGGCTGAGATGAGCTTAAAGGTTTCTTCCATTAGAAGATAAAAAGATACCAATACATGTACACTGGATAAAGCTTCTAACAAAATACAAGCATCCTTGCACTGTTGAATGAGACCTTGAAATGATAGTAAATGTATAAAATTTCAGGGGGCTAAAAAATACTCTTTCTAGTAGTTCAAGAACAGGTCTACACTAGTTTCCACTAGGTATACATAGTCCTGATTTGTAGTACATTTTCTTGCCTTGCCCTCATTTTTGTACCTGTCTTAAAATCAATAAAACAACAGTGAAAAAAAGGTACTGAGTATGATGTATTGAAAGACTGAACAGTTGATGTGAAGTATTCTTGACCTCGCTGTCGTGGAAAGGTTTGGACCTGATGGTGATGCTGCCCAGGTCGATGGACTCCTGGAACCATTTGGGGGCCTTCAGGGACTGGAGCTTCTCAGGAACTCTTTCTTCTGACACAGTTACGTTTTACTATACATCTAGGTTATCTGTATTATTTGTATGTCCTTAGAGTTTTGTATTATTTTATGTGTTGTATTTTATGGGTTCTTTTTTACCTGAAATAAAGAATAAAGAAAGAAAAAAAATAAGTTGTTCTAACCTCGCTGTCATGGAAAGGTTTGGACCTGATGGTGATGCTGCCCAGGTCGATGGACTCCTGGAAGCGTTTGGGCACCTTCAGTGCCTGAAGCTTCTCAAATGCGTACCGGGCCAGCTTGTACCCGCCCAGGGTCCGGCTCTGTTTGGCCAGGGCATGCAGGGTCGCACTGGACAGGGGGGTCAAGGAAGGGTGACAAAACAAGGGAAAGGAAGTGATCTGGAACCAGTTTATATCACTGACAGTTGCTTCCCATATCTTGACAGTATTCTACAATACGCCAAAAAAACAATTACTCAAGCCACTGGATATGATTTTGGAAACGGTCAGCAATTGATATGTAAATCATATCAATCAACAGTTTGTACTTATAAACCTGCCTTTCTGACAACTGTCCAGTGTCACTGACGAAAGCTAGGGATGCTAGCTGAAATGTCTGACCGTTTCCAAAATCATATCCAGCTGCTTGAGTAACTGCTTTTTTGGCGTATCTATTACCTGGATGTCTAACCCTCATCGACCCATTCTAGCATGCTTGCAGCTATAATAATACAAGATAATCTATAAAGGAAAGCTACATCCTATCTGTTTTTGGCAACACCCAATGAGCAGAGTCATTTTTCATTTTCACAATAAGGATACACTTTGGAGACGCCGGGTGGGATCTCCTTGTCCTCCTGCATGGCATGAAGAACAAACCGACAGATGTTGAACAGGGCCTCGGGCAGGTGGGACGTGAACGGCTCATCCTGGAAGGTACATGTAAACATTTTTGGACACAAATTTTACAGGAAAATTCAACTCCTAAAAATTCTCACTGTACTGAGCTGTTAGACCAAAAATGACAATTTAGAAAACAACTGGAGAAATGAAGACAGTTGCAGCAAAGAACTAGTCAGAATTGCCCTGAGGAAGGTGACAGACGGTCACCAAAATGTTGGCTGTGACTTGGTTGTGTAAAAATAGTCTCTTTACTCAGTGACTTACCAACCTGACAAAACTATTCACAGTTGCAGCAAAGGTAATTGAGATACAAAACAAACAAACAAACAAACAAATAATCAAAGGAGCTACTGACTGTGTATCTCTGTATGGAGTGGTAGGCGTAGTACATCTCTGCAAGCTTCTGGAACCTGCGGAACTTTTCCTGCATCTCAGTCTCCTGTTCATGGTGGGACGGGTCTATGGAAAACAAAAGAAAAAGTTTATTTCCAGACTAGAAACTTTCATTTGCAAAGCAAATGCATAATGTTTACCTCCACATATGGTTTGCTGTGTTAATTCTTCTGTTCTCACGAGACTAGGTTACTCCGTGATCAAGATGTACAGTCAACACCAAAAGTTGGAGGTACGTGATTTTTAGTAGAATATTCTACTAACTGTTACTAATTCTATGTGACTGATGAACCTCTTCTACGTTACCTTTCTAGTTACTATTCTTAGAAGTTAGAAGGAAGGAAGAAGAAGAAGGAAGCATCCTGGTACCTCCAGCAATCTCCAGACACTGCATGGACAGCATCCAGTAGTAGTAACCTGCATCGTTGAACCTGTTCTCCCTCACGGCATTGTGGGTAAGCTGCTCCAGGACCTTGACTGCGTCCTGCTGCCGCCCTGCCCTGTGGAAGGCTGGAGAAAAAAACAAAAAACAAATCAAAATAAAACTTATTTTAATATAAACTTATTTTATGTCAAGAAAGTTATTTGGTATTGACTATACTATAGTAGCGTGTGTAGTCCAGTGGTTAGCGATCGTGTCTCTGGACCAAGAGGTTGGGAGTTTGAATCCCGGCTGTTGTCGCTCACCCGACATGCACGCTACTGGAAAGGGTTGCAGTTCTGAGGACAGGATGTTATGCTGTGGTCCACTGTTCATTGTGTTTGTCGAATAGAGCTACTGGAATTTCCCAAGTACAATGAACCTCTATATACATGTATACTGTGCATAATGTCTGTCTTCTTAGAGACCAGTGGGAGATCACTTTCCTTTCACTAAAAATGTAAATTTTTACTTGAATGTGCATTTAATCTACCGGTATTGCTCAGTTCCAACCAACCTTTTTGTGCCTCTTCAAATCTGTCGTTCTCTGCGAGCCATTGTGCATACGCCACGTACACGTCATCCTTAAACTCTGGGTGTCGCTCGACAAGGGCAAAGGCCTGTGGGAGAACACAATCAATCAATCAATCAAATGGTTTATTCTCAACTGACTTCGCAGCACCAGGCTGAATATCGCCAATTGTAACATTCAATTTAAAAACATTATACATTATAAAATACATTATATACATTATGTATTTTACAGTTGGACAAATGAGGGTTGTATATATATTGCCTGTCTCGTCTGCTGTAATTTGTGTACACAAACTTCACATTAGCACATTTGAGTCAGCATTTCATACTTTGGGCTTTTAAAACTGCAGAAAAAAGCGGCCCCAAGACAAGTCCTTTATTTTCTGGGTGGTACCCTAAAAATCAGCCCAGGGCCCTTCCAGTAACCATTTTCCCTCTGAATTTTGGGTATTTTTGCTTCATGAGGGTCAATATCCATTGGGAAAGTGTGGTTTCAACTCAGTATGTAAATAAGTAACTACTGTATAATATTGGTTCTGAAAAATCGGGTTTCCAAACCCTAAAAACTACACAGGATGCCTTTAAAAAGTAGTAGTAATTTCATGAGAATTGAGAGATGTTACATCCTTACCTCGTCCCAGTGTCTAGTGTCCACATGCAGCATGACCAGAGCCTTGGTGTCTCCCATCTTGGCGTAGGTCTCGGCTGCGTAGGCCCAGTGTTCCAGCTGTTTGAAGTAGTGAGCACATCTCGCCAGCGGCTCTCTCTCTGCCTTGTCCAGCCGACGGGCGACGTCGATCAACCTGGTCAGGGGGAGACAATGTTACAGGCTCAAAATTGATTTTTGGGAATAGGTGCACTGGTGCACTCAACCTAAAAATTGGGTGCACAAAAACTTTTTTGTGTGCACCTGTCCATATAAACTAAAATAAGTAGAATGTCAGCAAAACTAATATGTTTCATTTCTACTAAAGAAAAGTACTATAACAATGCTTTTATCATTTTTCTGACACTTAGATGTCTAGAAGCGGTATACTATTTATATATAATATACATATTAAGTAATCCTACAAAAATATCTTTTTTGCACTGATCACCCACAGAAAAAAAGATTGGGTGCACAGCGATCAAGGAAGCAGTCCATATCCAGTTAGAACCCACCAGGATGAATCGCAATCATGAAGGTTGGGAGCTACCCAAGTCCTATTTACCGGATACCCCTACTCCACAAGGAGGTGGGTAGGCCAGAAGACTTGAACAAGTCTCAACCTAGTCTTGTGTTCTCACAGTGGTAGCTGGCTATGTATCTCTACTCACATCTCCAGCCATCCATGGTCCCCGATGATCTCTATAGCCTTGGTGTTTTCCCCGGCAGACAGGTACATCTCAGCAGCAGCCTTCGGTTCGTTGATGTTCTTGGCCCACTCCGCCTGTTTGGTGATCAAGTGACGCTGATCCTTGGGGTCTCCGCTTCCTACATAGTCCTGGGTGGGGAGAAAAACTCAATTTCATTTGATTTATTGAAACTGCAACAGTGCAATACACGTGGGACAAAGGCAGCTGTTGCTGGTCTTGTGTCCCACACAAAGAAACAAATACAGGACAGACAATACTCATTTTCACTTGAGTTAAGTGGGGTCGTGTGGCCCATAGGCAGGGTGCTCAACTCGGAACCAACCAGGATTCCAACACACAACTATACAGAGATCAAATTTTCCAAATTGGGATAATTAATGACCAATCACTTCACAACGTGAACTCGCGAGAGTTACGGTTTACAAACATGTGACCTTATTCACACAAGACTTTACTGATACAAGATGTGAGCAACTGATTTCTGTGTAATTGTGTGTTGGACAACATTTTACTATGATTACTACCAACACAGATGAACTTTCATGAAAGTCTTACCTTAGCATACTCGAACATGCGCAGGTCTGTGTACATGTTCATGGCTTTGCTCTCGTTGCCTGAGCGCTTGTACAGTTTAGCCGCTTCGTGGAACTTGCCCTGGTAGGCGTACACGTCTGCTAGGAACTGCTGGTCATCCCCTTCTCCCCGCTTTATACGGTCCTGGGAAAAAGACACAAGAATGTCAGGAAACTTACATCTCAGACTTAATTACATTTCACACAAAGAAAAACTTGAGTAAAGTGAAAAAAAAAAGAGAAAGAGATATACAATACCTCGATACTGTATATCAGTTCCAAGTATCTGAGGTCACGTATCCGGATGAATGCCTGTATGAAAAGAAGTTAAAGAAAATTGTAACGTCTCAAGTACTGAACCTGTAATACTGTAAAAGTGCAGAATGATGGTATCACTACCACATCCCTAGTTACATTCATCAACTATCCTCTTGAAGCCTGTGTTCAACATAATAACTTACAAGATATTCCAACCAAGAACCTTAGATACGTTGATGGAAAAAGGGTCTGCCGAAATAAAGCCAAATAATAAAATGACAGGACATTTACCATTCTAGTTTTTGAACCATCCCCTATCCCTGAGTCTAACAAAGAGTGCCCATAAAAAGGTTGTGTACCTTTTTGGCAGTCTCGAAGTCCAGCCCCTCCAGAGCCTCATGTGCCAGGTGCTGCCAGTCCAGATCAGTCACCCCCAGACAACCTATTCTGTACGCATCCCTGGTCAAACAAACATGTGTGTTATTATCTTGAAAGTTCATCTGTGTTGGTAGAACTTTCAACACAAGAAATTTTCCTTGACAAAGACTGGAGTTGTACAGTCGAAAATTTCTTGTGTTGGAAATTGCAGTTCAAACTTGTTTCATAATGTATGGCTTATTGTTCAGCATTAGGAATTTATTACATCTTCTTTCATTTTTTTAAAGATTTCAATGTGTCTTAAACCGGGCACAGGATTAATTAACATAGTGAAGTTATGGATTATGTTGGTATCATGCAGTTGGTACGTCTTTTTTCAACAATTTCTGTAAAACAAAAGATGATCTACTTACTTGTACAGTTTCTTCTCCAGGTACTGGTACATTGGAGCTGACTGTGAAGGAACAAACAATGATTTAACACAGCAAAGGATAATATACAGCATGTAATCTGAGTGTGAATAGTGTTCAGCACCAAGGACAAGCCCGTGTATCTGCGTGTGAATGGTGTTCAGCACCAAGGACAGGTGTGTAATCTGTGTGTGGATGGTGTTCAGCACCAAGGACATGCATGTTCACCAATGTGTGGATGGTGTTCAGTACCAAGGACAGGCATGTGTATCTGTGTGTGGATAATGTTCAGCACCAAGGACAGGCATGTGTATCTGTGTGTGTGTGTGGATGGTGTTCAGCACCAAGGACAGGCATGTGTATCTGTGTGTGTGTGTGGATGGTGTTCAGCACCAAGGACAGGCATGTTTGCCTGTGTGTGGATGGTGTTCAGCATCAAGGACAGGCATGTTTACCTGTGTGTGGATGGTGTTCAGCACAACAAACTGGCAAAACATACATGTCCGGAATATGGCAGAGATATTAGCTTATTATAAACATCTGAACAACTGGGAATAGCTGACATCTTTAGACAACATATTATTAGATATGACCAAACATCCATGTGACCCTTGGCCTGAACCATGATCCTTGCCCTGCCCTGTGACCCTTGCCCTGCCCTGTGCCCCATGACCTGACCTGTGGCACGTCAATGGCCGTCATGCTGTAGACGTGGAGACAGAAGATCTTGGATCCGCAGTAGCCGACCACGAAGCCCTGCATCTTCTGCTGGTGCACGGGGAAGTTCCCTGCCTTGATGTTCAGGACTCCTCCCCCAGAGAAACACAGCATCTCCTCCTCCTGGGTGTTCCACGCTACACTGTTGGCATTCGGCTCCTGGGGAGGGGAAATGTTGATATCATAATAAGAAACTAGAAAGGTATTACTAACATTTGCAAAGCAGATGCATAATGTCTACCTTCGCATATGGTCTGCTCTGTTAATTCTTACTCAAACACATTCATATAGATATGGTGACAGGAGTCTAAATCCTTCCTGCTATAAAATTGCAACATGATGTACATGTAACCCAACACTAGTTACCATTGTGACAGACTGTCTGGTTCAGGTCATTGACCTTTTTGGTTTGGAGGAGAAGAAGAAGAAGAAGAAACTGAGCAAAAACAATGTTTTCCTTCGGTACAAACTAACAACAGACGCTAAACCAGATAGTGAGTGAGTGAGTGAGTGTGACAATGTGCAAGGACTACCGGGTATATACCTGTAACACAGGTTAAACAATTTACACATCCGTATCTATAAACCAGGTGAGTGAATGGTCACCTGGAAGAGCAGTTCCTTGGTGTTGACGTCGTACACCAGGCAGGTGTTGTTCTCGTCCACCACGGCCAGCTTGTTCCGCGAGGCACTCATGTCCAGACAGCGGATAGACGTGTTCTGTTTCAGCAGCAGGATCGGGAACGGGTTGTCTACAAAGATCTTCATCACCTGGGAACACAACATTCATGTACAACTTTAATTTCTTGTGTGAAGATGTGTATGTGTGTGGATGGTGTTCAGTACCAAGGATAGGTATGTGTATCTGTGTGTGGATGGTGTTCAGTACCAAGGATAGGTATGTGTATCTGTGTGTGGATGGTGTTCAGTACCAAGGATAGGTATGTGTATCTGTGTGTGGATGGTGTTCAGTACCAAGGACAGGTATGTGTATTTTTGTGTGTGTGTGTGCCAGTGGTGCATAGGGCAGCGCTTATCTCCATTTCTGTAGCCCTTGGGCCACACAGTTGTGCAATCACTACATCAGGGGGCAAGTCCACTGGTAGTGGTGTGTGTTAAACTCCCATACTCCAAATGGTGAGTGCTAAGCAGAGAAAACAGTATGGACCATTTTGAAAGTCTTTGATATGACTTTGGGATCGAACTAACAACCTACCAAATGCAAGGTGCGCACTCTACCCACTTGGCCATTGCACCAGCCAATTCAGAAAAAAGTGCCATATTTTGGCAAACGAAATCTTGCCTATTGACCTATTGACCCACCTGTCCGTTCTTGAGCCCCACCAGTAGCCCCTCCCTGGCCGGAGGACCTCCGATGACCTTGATGTACCTGATGAGAGACTCCATCACCCACTCACGCTCCTTAATGCCCTGGAACGACAGGCACTGCAGACGGCGCTCCTACAAACAATAGAAAAAAAACTTTCAATCAAATGAAAACCTCACTCACTATCCAGTTTATCGTCTGTTGTTAACTGACTTCCGAGGGTTAGACGTGCTTGTACACTGATGCTGAGGCTTGATGGCAGACTGCCATTTGCCTCTAGCCTGCTGGTTGATGCTCTGTAAGTTCAAGTGGTGGAAGTTCTCCCTTACATTGTCAAACAATTCTTCTTTGGTCGACGACGAGGGTTTGGGCCTTCCACATCCAGTGTGAGGATCTTCCTAGGCCATTTGTCACTGTCCATTCTTTGGAGGTGGCCGTACCATATTAATCAATTTGATTACTAGTACATGTACATTCCATGGCTTTATTTGTTAAGGAACATTTAGGTTTCTTTCTATTAAACCGAGTAGTGCCCAAACCTGACATAAGATGATGTTGTTGGACGTGACCACCAGCAGGTTACACTCAAACTTCTTCCCGATCTTCTCCTTGACTCTGTAGTGCATGTCTGAGGAGTCGTCTGAGTAAAGCTCATAAATTATGATCTTCTCTGGCAGCTGGACCTGAAAAAAAGATGAAACAGATCCTTAGCTAGTACCTTCAGGGCTTGAAATTCATTTTGAGGAATGGTAACTGGTGTACCCAACCTAAAAATTTGGGTGAAACAGGTCTTTAAATAGTAAATAAATGTTACCTTCCTACAAGTACAGCTACGAGATGACCAGCTAATATGCAATGGTTACAACTGAATGCTGGAATACATTCGAAAGGGCAAATGCATAATGTTAACATTCGCATATGGTCTAGATCTGCTCTGTTAATTCTTACTCAAACACATTCATATATATGGTCAGACAGAAGTCTAAATCCCTCCTGCTATAAAACATGTCTTTGATGTAACCCAATACCAGTTACCATGGTGACAGATGTCTGGTCCAGGTCAAACCTTATTTGTTTGGAAAAGATGAGGAAGAATATACAGAGAAAAAACAATATGTTTTCCATAAAAATGAACTCAGATACTCACTGCAAGTCTGTGTTTGTAGATGGCTATCTTCTTCACTAAGTCTCTGCATTTGATTTTCACTGCAATCACAATGGACAAGGCATTTAGTATTCATATTTGTGAAGTATTTATTATGTGCAATTAAGTCTACATCAGTGAAGTTTTCAGATGAGGCTATAGACCTTTACTAAACTTGATGCAATTTCATTGCACTAAACATTTACACAGACATGTTATACAGCCATTCGTGGCATGGCAAGTTTGACTGGGGCATAGTCCCATGCTCTTACATACTGTGATGACCAGAGCTGTGTACGTACCTAAACAAATTTAGGTACATGTACAGTGCAGGTACAAGGGTTTAGGTACAGGTTTGGACTTGAACCTGAAGCTGACCAATTTGACCAATTTGACCAGTTTGAACTTGAACCTGACAATTTGACCAATTAATATGTTCTTCTGAACTCTTCTGTACAGTACCAGTACTGAGGAATTAGGTAATTTGAACCTGTACCTTATCAAATTTTTCAGTACAGTATCAGTACTGCGTACTGGCACACAGCCCTAGTGATGATATTCCTACGTCCTTGAAGCTTTAGCGCTGTGTAACTTGACCCTACCCTTCTGTTCCGTGAGCAGGTGCTGTACGATAACGTCTGTCATGTTCTCCCGGTACGCGTAGCGGTCCTTGTACAGGCCGTGTACCGTGCTGAAGATCAGCTGGTAGTACGCTATGGTCCCGTCCTGGCAGCCAATAGCCTGTAACATATAGCAACAAGAAATACTGAAAACTAACAAGAAACGTTTTTATAACAGAAAACTTCTACAACTTGAGAACTGATCACCCTTCTCTTTAACACATTAAAACTTGCAGTAAAACTTGTATGAGCACACTTCTATTTTTAATGTCAATGTTGGAAAACTGACTGTAAAATATTAATTTTCATAACTCAGGTGTCAGATCATGGAGCTAGAAAAGGTTGATCAGCTTAAAAAATTCATGTCCCTTGCAGGGTACACACAAAAAAGCTAAGGTCGGCAGTTTTTTCTAAGGTCGGTCGGGAAACAGGAAACACAACATTTTTCACCAAGGCCTTGAAAAAGATTGTACCAAGTTCAAGTCCATGTAGTAGTACTTACCACAAAGTTTTGGTCAGGTCGTACGCGGCAGGTCCACACCCAGGATTGCTGCTCCCCCACCACCCCCAGCTTCACCCCCTCCTTGGTGTACAGCGACACCTGCTTGTCCGCCCCCCCACACACCAGGTACTCCCCCCGCGAGAAGTAACTCACGCAGCACGGGTCGTAACCTAGGTTACGGTCCTTCCCGACCTGGAGGTAAAGGTCAATACGCAGGTTAGTCACAGTGTATACAGCACGTCAGCAGAACGTACTGCGCCTGTGCAATACCCTGATTTTTGGTCACCGTTGCATTAGAATTTGCCTGTTGCATCTAGATATCTTTTCCAACACAACATTTGGAAACTACAGACGGGATTAACATTATATGTGTAAATACCACCTTATATGAGATGTTCTGCCGAAGTACTATGCACAATACATTACAGGTTTCATGCAGGTGCAGTACATTCTGCTGACGTGCTAGTGTCTATCAGTTATCAAACTGTATAGGATACATACCAACATACGAGTGTGCAACTTTGCAGCAAACAGCAGTTAAGTTTTATTCATACATTTCTGCCTTTTTCTGTATACCTTCATTCACTTGTTAAACATTTCCTGTGCCTTACCTGTTTACCACTCAGCTGGTAAAAGGACAGTTTCTGACTCCAGTCTGCAACTGTCAGGATGTCAAATGGTTCATCCCTGAAAAACATGCATAAACAGACTGTGTTCATCAACAATTAAAGGGCAAAATAAGACTTTCTTGTTGCTTTTATAATATGTATATAGTAAAAGCGTTAATAGTTTTAACTTTTATGCTTAAGTCCAAGCACCAGTATTACTCTTTACTAAAAATCCTAGTAAGATTTGGAATCTTTTTGGCTATGCCTCAGGAGTGGAGCCTTTTATCAAAACTGTTGGTTAGTCCATGAGGGTAGTTTATGGTAACAAAAATGATTGTCAATAGTAATTGGTTAATATAAAAATCAAGCTGTAGTATTGTTGTGCAAGCATGTCTAACCCAGGGAAGTCAGGGAACAACAGACGCTAAACCAGATAGTGAGTGAGTGTGAGGGATCTAAGAACAGAATGTTGTGACTTACTTTGACGGGTTCCATTCCAGTGACCAGATGGGTGAGATGGCACCTCCTGGCCGCTCTATCTTTACTTTCTCTTCACCATTCTGTAATTACGTAAGAAGGGAAGAAATGTACATTAAGAAAAGAAAATTAGAGAAAATGTTGAGTATTTTACTTCTCAACAAGAATTATAACAGTAAGGTATGGTATTTAGAAAATACATAGTATAAGTTGCCAAAAACACATTTATTTCTTGGTGTTAATTACAAAAACCAAAGACAACACACAATCTTTACATTAGTCTTCTCATCATGCATTAAACTACATTATTTCCCTCCATACTAACAAGCAAGTCAGAAACATTTTGAACAGTTTAAAGCAAGGTTGAAACAAACAGGCACACCTTGTTTCTGATGCTGACACATCCATTGTACAGCCCAAGAGCCAGGTACTGGCCATCGTTAGTCCAGCTAAAAATAACAGGCAAGTTCAATTAGTATTGAGTATTGACCATGCCGTTATCAAACATTGTACTAACTCATTCAGCATGCACTTTGTCATCAAAATTCAAATGCTCAGGTTTATTCAACACACTCAGATCAGCAAGTCATGAACATTCTTTTGCATAATGTGGTTGCAACACAGTCCAACAGAAGATCATACTTCAATTCAGCACCAAGGACAGGCATGTGTATCTGTGTGTGGATAGTGTTCAGTACCAAGGACAGGCATGTGTATCTGTGTGTGGATGGTGTTCAGCACCAAGGACAGGCATGTTTGTGTGTTTGTATTTGTGTGGATAGTGTTCAGCACCAAGGACAGGCATGTTCACCTGTATGTGGATAGTGTTCAGCACCAAGGACAGGCATGTGTATCTGTGTGTGGACAGTGTTCAGCACCAAGGACAGGCGTGTTCACCTGTATGTGGATAGTGTTCAGCACCAAGGACAGGCATGTGTATCTGTGTGTGGATGGTGTTCAGCACCAAGGACAAAGATGTGCATCTGTGTGTGTATCTGTGTGTGTGATGTACCAAGTACAGGTATGTATTTGTGTGTACAATTTGTGTGTACTGCCAAAATATACATGTCCATCATGTGATGACCCTTACCTGCAGCAGGTGATCTTGATGCCAACCTTGTGTTTGTTAACTGACTTCTGCTCCGGTGACCACATGCCTGGAGAAGAAATTTTTTAAATTCATTTATTTTGTAGAAATTGTTTATCATATCAAGGCCGCCTAAAGTCTTTGTTTATCTTTTCAGCACATAACTAAAACAAACCACAACTAGTAGAAAGGTAACATTTGCAAATCAAACACATCATGTTTACCTTTAAATGGCCCAGCTTACTACTGCTTTCTTTATTCTTACTCAAATACACTCAAATATATGGTGGCCATGCAGCCCCTCTTGAACACAGTTCTGCATGGCACTTGCAACATTATGTACTTAACCCAATATCAGTCTGGTCCATGTCATTGACCTAATTTGTTTGGACAAGAAAAAGAGACAAAAACTATTCTGCAAAGGTAAACATAAGGAAGGTCCTTATATCATGATTAGCTCACCAAAGTCACTGCTGGTGCAGCTGGCCAGCTGGTGGGTGACTGGGTTGTACGACACACACTGGATAGGGTCATTATGAGTGTATTTGAGGATGCCCTCTAACTTGGATGTCCAGATGATGACACTCTTGTCAGCTGAACCTGATGCAAACCTCTTTCCTGGAAAAATAAAACATGCAGTTTTTATTTCATTATTCTATCAAAGATATTTTTTGTTAGCATGAAAGCTCATCTGTTTTGGTACTACATGTAGTACATTCCTTGTAGTCTCTACCAGACTCCTTTGCAGACTGAATAAATAGTAGAAATTGGCATAAAAACAATGTAGCTGGCCTGGGGAGTTGGCCGGCCAGAGAGGGTCCATTTGCCTGCACGGACCCTCTCTCTGGTCCTCTCAACACCCTGGCCAACTATACATTCTTTTTATGACTGCAAAGGAGTCTGGTGGAGACTACATTTCTTGATGAATACTTTTGTCTGGTGGAGACTACATTTCTTGATGAATACTTTTGTTCAACACAATCAACTGTTCAAGTTAAACATTTGTGGCTCACTCCAAGGCCAGGATATTTCTTGTGTGTATACTCGTAATCAAGGATAAAGTAAAATTTCACATGCAGGAGTCCTGGACCAATACTCACCATCTTTGGCATAAGCCACACAGTACACTGTGTCTTTGTGTCCCTTCAGTGGCTGGACCAGGGTACCATCATTGGTATCATACACCTACATGGACAATACAAATCGACTGGTCAAAAAGGTAGCTACATATGGCCAAAGAGAAGTTGCCTCATGAGACAATGTATTATTGCATCTTGATATTAACCCTTGTCCTGTTGGCATTTTGTACACAATTTTATATTTCAATAATTTCATGTCTTAATCAGGTCATAAGCCCTTGACTTTTTCTGGCCCTGCGGTGCCTTAGTAACTTCCGCATTCGTTGCGTTTTGCTGCGGTGTGATGCGTTGCACAAGAAATACCCCCAAATTGTACATATACAGGGTGCTATATGGACGGTACTGTATATGGCTTTGTATAAGTATGTGTATTACAATGAGATAATGTTATAAGGCATAACATTACTGACGACATAATTATGCAATATAATGTTTCCTCACCAGAACCCTGTTTCCAGCAGCAGCAATGAGCTGGGACCCGTCAGGTTTGAAGGCCAGGTCCCAGATACTGTAGTACAATATAAAATTTTAGTGTGTGAAAAACATGCAATCTTCATATACGTAAGTATAACAACTTACTAGTACTTGCATAGCCGAAGACATCTACTCTACTCATAGCAAAAATTATTCTGTAACAGGTGTTATAAGGTGCTAACGTTATATCGTGCGTTATAAAAGATTGCAATAAAACCTGACTGTAAAAAAGCCTTAGGAGCCAATCACAGTATACAGTAATAAAAGATAGACATGCAGAAAACAATGTCAATCTACACATGAACTAAATTTAGCCAATTTCTCCGTTGCCATGGAAATGACAAGCGACGTTCTGGTCTAGTCCGGCCAAGTTGGTCCACAGATAGCGAGACTTTCTCGGTTCGACGAGCTGTTTTACGTGCATATCTCGCACTAAAAACTACAACTAACTCTTCCTCTGTTTACCCTTAAGCGCTTGTGTGTGTGAAAACCATGATAATCACCATTGTTCGACTTTATCCCGATCGTGAACCTTGTCCACCCAGGTCGGAATCGCCCGCATTTTGGCCGCTCTCTGGAATTTTGAAAAGTGAAACAAACGCGCATGCGCAATTAGCATACAATCTCGCGAGACTTCAGCGAGAGCTCAGTACTGGAATGTGCCATTATTATTGTCAAGGGGTGATTTGTTTTTACCAATTTGGGTTTTCATTATTTATAAATATACCAATGCCTAGCAAGAAAAAATATCATGTACATACTAATTTAATTATTTTAAAAAGCTATATATAGGGAATAGTTTCTCTAAATCCTTTTTCTTTAAGGTAATAATTTTTCTCTCTCTCCCTCAGATGGGATGAACCATCACACATCATGGCGGCATATATTAGCCATTGAGGCCATTTCCTGTTACGGAGCGAAGAGGTTTCGTTACTCCTTCACTAATTGAACACTCATTACTGCGTTGGACGTACGAAATTATGCTGGCGAGGTAGAGAGAAGAAATCGGGCTAATTGCAGTAAAGGTGAGGTGACGATTGTTCTCTGTTGTGGGCGAACACAAGAGGCTAGCGCGTACGGGGTTGGTTGCACGATCGTCGTCAGAAGTCTTTTGTTCGCCCGTGTGGGTGTTTTGTTTTGTTAGCCGGGTTTACATAATACTGTTCTGTCGTGCGATGACCTCCTGCCGGTCACACCGAGATGTGTCATACCTGCGTTCTTTAGTCAGGAAGAGGAACTAAAACCTACGTGCGTAGTACAAGGTTGGGTCTTCCCAGAATTTGTCCTAGTAGGCTTTGAAACAAGACGGAAGGAGAGTATTCTTACTACGCAGCGTTACGACTGGATAAATTTCTTCAGGAAGTTGAGTTTTCTGTCGTCGATGCTGGACAGGTAACCAAATTTTCACCTGTTAATTTTTGACTTGGTCATCGTGACCTGGTCTGGGCCGACCGTCTGTGGTTTCGTAACGGTTTCTTATATAATGTAGTGTCCAGAATTAGTAACGTTATCTGTAAAAGATTATAGGGATTTTAGGGTGTAAAAGTGTAAGACTCACGATCAGGAGAATCGTAATTTCTTGAATAACGGTATCAAGATATCCAGTTTTCGACTGATCAAATTTGTTATAAAATATTGGTATGTTATCATCACTTAAGGCTGCCCATATTTTCCCAATGAATTATGATATTGATTCTCCTAAATTATTTGAATTAGATAATAGTTAATATGCCTACCTGCCTTGTAACATTATCATGCATTATAGTATTATGACTTCCATGACTTCATAAAGTGGGCATGTAACGTTACTTTTTTTAAATCATAGAGAGGGCCCTTGGTTAGTACTGTACAATTCTTTGATTGAACTCAACTTGAAAAACAAAACTATGAAGGAAAAAGTGTAACGTTACTACATAAGTTGGAAGACATAATTTTAAAACATTGGTTTTAATGACTCAATAGTTGCCTGTTATTTCACAGCTTGACTGTTGCTACAAGCTTAAGTAAGATGGAAGAAGAAGACTTCTCGGGAGACAGTGAGCTGGACCAGCTGTCGGAGGCAGGTGATGGGGATGATGTAGAGGAGGAGGCTGAGGAGTGGGGAGGGGGTCCAGGTCCAGCAGTCGGGCGTCTCAACACTCGAGGTCAACTACTCCAGATGGAAGACTTCATCAGGACTCCACGGGTATGTGCATGTTTTGTTTTGTTTTTCTTTTAATGCCCACGGTTATGATAATGTTCATTCTGGCATACTCATTTTCACCTGAGCAAAGTGAGGAAAGTCGTGGTAGGTGCCATTCCCAAGGGCACAAGGTTGGTGACATAGAAGGATTCGAACCCGGGACCTCTTGGTTCTGAGTGGAACGCCCTGCCGTTACGCCACACGGCCCCACACATATACATCATACTACGTGTACAAGTAATACTAACTTGGTCACTTAAAAATTAGCTTAACACTGGTTTTGAATTCTGGTCATTCTGTACTAGCGTGGTTACCAAACCTATTTTAGGTACTAATTTTTTTCCTCTCAGAATTTTTCCTCTCCACTGTTTAAGAATATCCATTTCCAATGTATGACTTCGTGTAGTACAGAACTGTTTCAACTGGAAACTTAAAGCACTGCGCAAAAAAAAAAACTCTTCCCTCCTACTATGAAATAAAACCCACTGTAAAAGCAAATGAACACACATACAGTAGTGAGCATTTCACAATAATCCAGGTAGTTTTATTTCACTGATGACAAAAATATACTATACGGACCTAGACACAGTGGAAGGCTTCCGCTGCAAGAAAAGGACTTCCAAAAATGTCCAAGTGACTACCCTTCTGGCCTTTTATGTGCCAGCAAAATTATAGTCACAGTTTTGTCCCCCTTGCCCAAATGTGGAAAACCATTACAAATGGCAAGCATGTCTATGTTTGTAGCACAGCCCTCTCCCATGATATTACGGCAAATTACTCATGTTACATAACTGGGAACTGTTAATCTTCTAACGTACTTTAACATGCTAAGCTTTTGAATGGAATCCAAATAAAATGTGTACAAACGAAAAAAAACAATGTGCATCATCTGGGGCATACTAGCAGACGACATGCCAATCTACACTTGATCGAAACATCTGCTTGAAAAAAATGCAGATCCATAACATCGACAGAATACATTGCCTGTATCATTCCATCAGAATAGGGATTTCTCTAAAATATTACATAAAATGTGTACAAGTAAGCCACATCATTTCTACGCAATTTAAGGCCAATTTTCCTTTCAGATTCATACATACAGTACGGTGCACTGCCCTCAATTATTCAAATGGCTTCCCTCTTAAATAATTTACGTTGATGTTACATGGCAGGTGTCCCTTTAGTTTTTACTATCCAGCCATTTACATGGTAATTCCTTTAGGGTGGATTACTGGCCAGTCTACATAATGCTGGCTGTACTTAAATTACTGATAACATGCTAAGTGGGACGCATGGCTTTTAATAGGAAAGTGTTACTTGATCGAGATACTAGAAGTTAAGTACTACAAGTCAGGGGCTTTTCTAAACCTTACTAGTAAATAAGGACGCTACTCCCTCATGTATTATAAACCAGCTCCCTCATATCAATTTTCATATTGAACCGTAAGTGGCTACTTACACACCATTTAGTCTTTCTCAAAATGATCTTATTCCAGTAAAGATGTAAAAACAATGTAACAAAGCATTAAAAACTGTGTTACTCTTATAAAAAAAAAAACATGGTCGCTTTGATCCCTTGCCATGATTGCGATCTGCTACCTCATGTTAGAACTAGGGGTGGGTACCGGTTCAGAAAATTCAGGTCCAGGTCCGGATCAGGTTCAGAGGATCAGGTCCAGGTCCGGACCTGAACCGGACCTGATTTATATTGTACAGTAGTATAGTATATCATATTTTGGCAAGCGAGACACAATTTCTTCGTGTACACGACACGGCCGTGCATGAGGCCGCTTTTCCCGATAAATAATACGGCTGAAATGCCAGCACATCCACAAATAATTTGATCAAATACTTAAATTGCTGCGATCTAAAATGTTACAGGGTTCTCTTAGCGGGGGTTGTTTATTGTTTTGATTGGTAAAATACGCTAAAAATTTAGCCACGCCGCGGTCCACACTTCCGGGTTAAGTGACGACAAAATCACGTCGAAAACGCTAAAAATCCGCATAGAAGCATATATTTTCCCCAAAGATTCTTGAAACTATGCATTTCTTCACTAGAATATCGATGTGTGGTTGTGGAAAATAGAATTTTAGCGCCGATATCGAACAAAGAAAAGTTGTTTACACGCGCGTCGGCTCGCTCAAGTCTGCCGCTTACGCTGCTAATCTCCAAGCAGATCATACGGTGGCAAGGCAGTATCCATTGGCCAGAGGAGTGTCCATTAGCCACCGAAGATCTGCCTGCACTCGCACAGGGAGGAGCACTTCCTTTCAAAAATGGTGTTGCTGCCCCTCCTTGTGCCCCTATTAACAGCAATTGAAAAACTGGCCACGCTAAGGTTTTTACAAGCGGTTTATAGCTTGAATCTGGGACAAATTCAGTCACCCGCGCACATCTCAGTGGGAGTTCCCCCCCTAACTGAATCAGATACAATTCTGTATGCTGGCACTGTGATGCTTTCTGAAACATGGAAATGGATACTTATGGTTAAAATTTAAAACCCCATGCCAGACATTACAAAACACAAGGTGAACCTTCTCCTCCGGATCCATTGTTTAAACTGCCCAATACATGTATAACAGTTGGTGTTGTGACCCATAGACAGACTTCCTGTAACGGCCAACCATGCAGCCCCACTAGGAGGACAATAGCCTTGCCCGGTGGTTAGGGCAATAAACTACTTGGCAAACACATTCTGAGTAGGCAACAACTAGGTGTTAATAGCCTTTGACGTTTCGACTGCAGGCAGATCTTCGGTGGCTAATGGACACTCCTCTGGCCAATGGATACTGCCTTGCCACCGTATGATCTGCTTGGAGATTATACGCTGCCAGCAGCGGGCGCAACAACCAATCAGAGATGCGAAATGCCGACACGTGACGCGGGATTTCGTCACAATATGGGGGAGGGCTCGCCGTGCACGAAATGTTCTTGCGTCAATATTCAGCGCCATGTTTCAAGAGATTAATACCGGGAAACATTTTTTTCTTGTTTTTGAACGCATAAACATGGATTTAGGCTGATCTAGTATGATTCAGGGTTATTTTTTTACCTGCCATGGCCAGATTATCTGAAGATGTGTGTGTTGTGTGTACAATCTACAGAAATGTACATCAGGTCCGGTCATCCGGTTTTCACGTTTCGGTTTTTTGGACTCGGTTCTTGAATGTTGTTCCGGTCCAAACCGGTCCGACTGAACCGGTACCCACCCCTAGTTAGAACTTAGATTTTTCTAGAAAAAACCCTGATAGTTGTACTCATATTCAACAATCATTCCTACGTTTGAAGTATAATCAGTTACCCACAATGTCCTGTAGAATCATCTAGTACTAGTACATTATACATGGCAAATTTATGTAATGGCAAAAATGTAGACATATTACTAGTATAGTTGTTACATAAGAAAACGAAACAAGTAATGAACAACATTTTGATGTTCAATTGAAAAAAAGAAATGAAGTTCAATAATTCATTGTCCGTTAGGCCACACCAATTTAATTTCTTGGTTAACGGATTTTTCTAGAAAAATAATGGAGCGGGCGGGCGAAAAAAAAATAAAAATAAAAACAGCCCTAGGCATCCTTTTATGGCCCAAAATGGTATGATAGGAGCCATGAAGTCAACACACCAGGCTGGTTCAAAATTTAAACAATGAATTTTGAACTTCTAATGATACCATTGCATTGAATGATGGAATAACTGTAACAACTAGGATGAAAATGACTGTTTTCAGCTGTTCAGGGCAAAATATGAGCATTTTGCAGTTGATTCTGAATTTTTATTTTTATTTGCAAATCAGAAAAAAATGAAGCGGCGAATCCGTTAACCAAGAAATTAAATCGGTGTGGCCTTAGAAGTAAATATTTATTTTATATGATGGACTCTGAACATTATGATTGATCATGAATATTTATAAAAGTTTTAGTGCATAAAGTATTAATTTTTATACTGTTTTGATTTGGTCTGAAAGCAAAGCCAGATTATTTTTAGTCAGGTACCCTTTAGCTGTTTTTTTAGGGTCACTTATTTGACGTTAAGTACATATATGTATATGTATATGTAGGGTCTGTGTCATATAGGTGAGTTACGTAAAGGACGAATACGAAAGTACACTTGAGTCAGTTATGTAACCGAGGATTAGCACCATTACTTAGACACCCAAGCTGCAAAATTATAGTTATAGGATGCTCATACTATAAAGATATTAAGTTTGTCTTTTCACTGAGACCACAATTAGCAAATTGACTGTAGTTTTTAAAAATTAGAACCCCTTATCAAAGGGTTCTTGTATAATTTGTTTGCTGTGTGCCCCCCATACAAAATGACTGGTTGGTATAGCCCACCTATTGAGTGTAAGATGTTACATAAGGGTGACGTATATGCTGGCCAATAGAAACTTAAGGGGCATCTCATATGTCAATCAGTGTCAGTGCAGTGCAGGTGCTGTGTCTTATAGTATTACAAAAGTTACTGTTGTGATAGAGGCAAAACTGCGTGCTACCGTTGTCTTAAATCCTAAGGTAGGTACATATGATACTGTATACACCTTGATGAAGGTTAGACATCCAACTAAGTAATAAGAAACGCTAAAAAGCAGTTACTCAAGCAACTGGATATTATGATTTTGGAAAATCACAAATGTAACTTTTCCAAAATCATAATATCCAGTTGCTTGAGTAACTGTTTTTTGGCAATTCTGTATACATTTTTTTACGCATTTGCCTGTATTTGCAATGTATGCATTATGTAAACGAGGAAGAAAAGCAGTCTTTAACATTTTCACTGTTGTTTAGTTTGACACAGATTTCTCTGTTGTATAACAACATTGCAATGTTATGTAAACTAAAGCTATTGTGTTACAGTTAGGGACTTCTCATATGCAAGCTAAATTTGTCTAAAAAAATGCAAGTACTTGAAGTAGCTAGTATGAATGTAGTGGATAAATCCTGTCTATTTAACTTTTTTGCCGTCCACTATGTAGTGTATCAGTGTTTACAGTGTAAATTACACATATTTGGCTGTATGCACAAATGAGCTTTATATTATGCAAGAGTAGATAAACTTTGTTTTCCAATTGTTATAACAGATGTTGTGGCATCACTTACATGATAGATGCTGCATATAAAAAGACTTACATGACATATAGATGCTGTATATTATATAGAATACTATAATTTAGTTTTATCAGGTACTACTATATACTAGTAGGTAATCATGTTACTTTATATTTCAGATATGGGTGTAGCAGAGGCAGAAATGGAGCAGACAGAAGCAGCTGGTGACAATAAGCTAAATGATGGTAACATTTTAGTTTCCTCATGTTACAATTTGATCTTGTGTGTATATCACTATTATAATAGTTATTAAAGCCAAGCATCTTTTCCTAATACCTATCTTAATTGGAAAATTATGAATACAACGGAACGGTTTTTATTATTTCAAGGAACTTAATCCAAAATTGATAGTAGAACAGCTCTTTAGATTATTACAAAACTCATTTCAGTTTGTTGTAAATGTTTTGTTTTAACAGCTGAAAATGAAGCCACCTCTACGGCCTTGAATGACGGCAGCCAAACAGCAGAAGGGAAGGGGAAAAAGAGAAGGAAGAAAACTCCTCAACAACCTGGGGAGAAGAAAAAACGCAAGAAGAAAGAAGGAGGAGAAAAAAAGAAGAAGAAATCTAAACCTGGACATCTTCGGAGAAACATTAGGTAAATGAACAATTGATATATTTCAAATGTGAAAATGGGCTGATATTAATCATACTTGTACATCGTATGGATATTTGAAAGTATTTGAAGGTAATATTTAGTGGGAGACAGTAAATACAATGACTTCCTCAAGTTTTATGTAAGAAATTTGGTATATAAAAAAAATGCCCATGCGTATACAGTAGCAGGGATTAAAATTTGAGGAGCCTTGTTTTGCTAGTCAGCAAACATAGACAATGCAGGGCCCGACTCTTTTGAATCACAATTGACATACTGCGTATTGCACTGTAAACAATGTATTTTGAGCCTTGCTGCCTCCTGCGCACAGTGCGTAAATGCCTTAACTTTGTGAAATGGTAGTAAGCTTTTAATAGTAATACATAAAAGTTTTATGTATACTAGCTAGTGGTGCCACATGTACCAAAGTAAAGATGAGGGAAAAAATATGAACATTTAATGCTTTTCACCAGAAAACTGAAGGGTGAAGATGCGCTGGAGGCAGAGACCCTGGCTGCCCAGCAGGAGGAGATGGAGAGGAAGCGTCGGCTGGAGCTGCAGCGCTCACAGAACCTGCCGACACCAACACCGGGGTTCATGGCGGAGGACATGGAGCTGGCAGATCTGGACTTCAGCACAGGGCAGCTGGACTTCAGTAAGGAGGCCGCTTTTCTAGAACACAACATTATCTGCCATTCAAATGTATCATCTGCATTGGTAGAATCCATAGTTGTAAATTTCAAGCTTTGTTCCAACACAAGAAAGGAACTCACCGTAAATTTTCAATTCTGCAAGTTTCACCCAAAACACACTACTTCTTACACTTTCCAGCCATGTTAGTAGTTAATGCCATGTTGTAGCAGATTATGAGAAATGTAAACTTAAACATGAACCATTGCAACCCTTTCGTCACTTTTTTTACCGCGCACTACCACAGACCCTTATTGCAGAAGAATTGGTGTGTGTACTGTTAACTCTTGGAATCTTGCTGATATATGTAGTACAATGTACCTCATGCATTACCAATGCTATATATTCACCAGGTAATCTAATGGAAGCTGAGGCAGAACTAGCACCTTCCATGTACACAGAGCCAGCCATACCTGTGCCTGTACCCACAACAGAACAACCTGCAACATGTACATCTACAGACGAACCCACAGAACCCAAACTGGAGCCCAAGCCAGAGGAAACACCGGCAGGAGATGTAGCCGCGCCGAAGGTCACGCCGCCTCCGGTTCCCATGATGCCTCAGCAGGCGGATGACAGTGATGATGTCATCTGTTTGGACAGCAGCAGTGGCGACGAGGACAGCACAGAGAAGGACAGCAAACCGGCAAAAACAACCAAACTACCTGGGGAAGGTACATGGATTTTAAAATCTCTAGAAACTGTACAACTGGCTATAAACTTCTTTCTTTTAAACAGAAAATACTTTTTTTCAGTGCTCTGCAATATTGCAGAAGAGTCAATTTTTTCTGCAATTTGGAAATACTTTCTGCAAATACACAAGCCTCCATATGCATACTATAGCCTTCTCATAACCAATAATGCCTTACATCACATATAACTTTGTAAACCTGTAGCATTACTGGTCAGGAATTCTTTTAAGTTTAATCTATCACTCTTTTTAATTTTTACTTTATACAATGTAGATCCATTTCTAGCCATTCTATGCACCTATTTACAAAGAGTTGTTTCTTCGTGTGCACACACAGATGTAGTAGAAGTGGGGAGTTCTGACAATGATGTGTTTTCTATGACCAGATGTAGTAGAGGTGGGGAGTTCTGACGATGATGTGATGATCGTGAGTGGAGATGATGAGGAGCAGGAGGAGGAAGAGGAGGAGGAAGAAGACACAGGGAACAGTGGGTCTCACACGGACGATGCGACTAACCAGCCTGACGCCCTGGGCAGGGTCCTGATCAACGTCAACCATCCGGCAGCAGAGTCCGACATCTTCCTGTCACCTCAGCTCGGGAGGTCTGTCAAACCTCATCAGGTAAGGAAAATAACTACAGTATGAAACATTAACTACTTACGTGTTCTAACCATTATTATGTTTACCGAAGGAAAACATATTATTTTTGCTCTGTTTCTGCTTTTTCTCCAAACAAAAATGGTCAAAGACCTAAACCAGACGTCTGTCACCATGGTAACTAGTGTTGGGTTACATCATGTTGCAATTTTATAGCAGGAGGGATTTAGACTCCTGTCACCATATATATGAATGTGTAATAATAAGAATTAACAGGGCAGACCATATGCGAACTTCAAGGTTAACATTATGCATTTGCTTTGCAAATGTTACCTTTATACCCCCGGTAGTCTCAATCCTTTTTGTAAC
>NW_017802503.1:585542-590121 GCF_001625305.1 Branchiostoma belcheri
ACAGATTGGAGGGATCCGTTTCTTGTATGACAATCTTGTGGAGTCGTTGGAGAGATACAAATCCTCAGGAGGGTTTGGCTGCATCCTGGCTCACAGCATGGGCCTGGGGAAAACTCTACAGGTTAGTATAGTATAGAAAGTTCTGTGTTGGTAGTTATATGTTTAGAGTTAAAACTTTAGATCCAACACAACTGTTGACGTCACACTTCAAAGAAGCCACATGACAAGCCTCACTGGGTCAGTCTACTGAGAGTAACTGGTCAAAAGCTCTAGATGAGAGAACTTTTTTGTGTTGGATCTAAAGTTTTAACTCTAAACAGGTCAGTATAGTGATAGCCACAGTCTTTATCTATCTTGAACATTCATCTGTGTTGGTAGAAGTCATTATGAAACAAGCTTGAACTGCAATTTCCAACACAAAAATTGGACTCACCCGTATTTTTGACTGTACAACTCCAGTCTTTGTCAAGGAATTCCTTGACAAAGACTGGAGTTGTATCGTCAGTCTAAAATTTTGGTGAGTCCAATTTTTGTGTGTTGGAAATTGCCATCTTGTGCCCTTTGGAAAGGCGCTTACACGACTTTCCTCAGTTCGCTCAGGTGAAAATGAGTATTATATTGTCCCCTGTGTTGGTGGCGACATTAATATAAGTTGAAAAAACTTGAGTGTGCCTTCACCACGTCTTGTGATTACATGTTGCAATATATAGAAAAAATAATTTAAAAAAAAATTGTTCAAAATTTTCTCCCCACCACAGCTGATCTCCTTCATCGACGTGTTCCTGAGACACACAGAAGCCAAGACGGTCCTGTGTATTGTCCCCATCAACACACTACAGAACTGGTCAGCAGAGTTTAACATGTGGCTGCCCACTAAGGAAGCAGTGGACGCTGCCATACAGCAGGGTATAGCTCAGGAGGGGGAGATCCAGCACAGGGAGTTTGGGGTGTATCTTCTCAACGATAACTACAGGACCAACCTGGCCAGGGCTAAACTTATCGGTAAGATGATGATGATGACTGGTTTATCATTCATACATTCACTAAAACATTATACAGGTTAAAAGTCACAATACAAAATCAATAGTACAGTAGAACTGTGATCGTTCAGTATAATGTAAGGACTGACTGCCAGATCCAGCACAGGGAGTTTGGGGTGTATCTTCTCAACGACAACTACAGGACCAACCTGGCCAGGGCCAAACTTATTGGTGAGACTATAGCTAACTGACAGAGTTTGCCAGTAGATTCAGATTTATTGCAATCAACTTGCATGTTACATACACTTGTATGATAACATAAAATCTGTTGAATATCCTTAAAAACCAAAGCTTACATAATAAGAGATCACAAGTAAATTTCACGATTGTCATCCAGAAGCAAGTAGAAGTAAGTAAAATTGAAGCCTTGTATTGTTACACAATATTAATATAGATTAGCTCTTCAGTTCAGTTCCTGTATGTTCCACCAAAAAAAGATATCTTTTTCTCAAGCAACCAATAATAACTTATACTGCATTTCTAATAGTGCTAATTTGAAAGTGCTAAGTAAGAAAAAAAACATATCTGTATTCTTACCATGAAAGTTCATCTGTGTTGGTAGTTACATGTTTAAAGTTAAAACTTTAGATCCAACACAGTAAAGTTCTCTCATCTAGAGCTTTCGACCAGTCACACTGGTCTTTCTCAGTAGACTGACCCAGTGAGGCTTGTCACGTGGCTTCTCTGAAGTGTGACGTCAACACTGATACCTCTATTGTTGTTCCAGATAAGTGGTTTAAGACCGGCGGTGTCCTCCTGATGGGGTATGAGATGTACAGACTGCTCATCTCTAAGAAGATCATGCTGACTAACAACAAGAAGAGGAGAGGCAAGCAGCCCAAGGACATGGAGGTCATTGACCTGGAGCAGGAGGACACCAACCTCGCTATCTTACATGGTGGGTTACTTTTTTTAATTTATTTATTTCATATTCACCATAAAACAAGAGCCACTCAAATGTTTTGGGTTACTGTACTAGACAGTGTGGACAGATGTTTGTTGACCTTAGACTTGAAAAGTTAAATGTTATACCCATATGGGAAACAATCACGTGGTAGCTTGTTCAATAGTGAGGTAGTTCTAGGAAAGAAGCTTTCAGCATGGAACTTCCTCCTAAGATGAGGTGTATGGAGGAAGAATGATTTGCTTTAGTGGAAGTGGCAAAATGTTATTGTTTCAGACTGGGATTGTTTTAGGGTGAATTGGAAATACAATTTGGTAGTATGCCATGCTGCACTATCTGAATTGGATTTCATTATGCTTATAGTACCACATTGATGTGAAAATAATACCACAATCATGGTTAACTAACATCCTAGCTCATGAATAAGACCTTAAAACATGACATAATGATGGAATGGACCTATACCATTAATACGTCACAGTTTGTTTCCCTGTTCTAAAGAACTTTCTAGAATGGTCAGTTAAAGAATAGAGATCATTTCAAAGTTTTCAAAGTCAGGTATGTTTAATTTTTGCTGCGTCTAGTCTTGTTGACACAGCATTACATGCCGTAATGGGTGATTTAGTGTGACATAGTTGTGACATTAGACGAAAGTAGTACTGTATAAAGGCCTTATATTAAGTCTAAAGCTACACAAACACACACCGCGCTACGCACCCCTGTACAATATAAACGTCGATTGACCGGCATTCATTGCGGTAAACAAACTGTGACGTAATAATGGTATAGGTCCATTGTTTGGTGTGGAAGATGGATTTTTTGTTCCTGTTTTGTCAGGAGTCCACAAGGCCCTAGCCAGACCAGGTCCAGACCTGGTGATCTGTGACGAGGGACATCGCATCAAGAACGCTCACACCAGCGTATCACAAACACTCAAGAACATCAGGACTAAGTAAGTCTCCTTCAGCAATACTCAATGTTGTGCACATGGCACTAATTTGACATTTATGTATCATGAATATCATACAAAGCACGTTGGCAGAACTTACTGCGCCTGCACGGAACCCCAATTTTTCACGGTTTTCGTTGGATATTTGGTCACTGTTGCATTAGAATTTTGCCTGTTGCAGAGGGTATCTTTTCCGACATAACATTTGGAAACTGCAAACAATATGTTAACCTTATATACACAAATATGACCTTATGAAACATTCTACGGATTTCTTGCAGGTGCAGTAAGTTCTGCCGACACGCTATCATACATGTATGTTGACAAATTCTGAGGCAGCAAGTATTCAATTGGACTCTACAAAGCAGTACCGGGTAGTCATTTTGCTGGTCAGATATTATTTCGGGTCCAAAATATGAATCCAATTGCTACACCCTTGCTTGAAAAGGCACATTGTACAATCCTCACTCTAACCATGTTTCCTGCCCCCCTCCCGCCCCAGGAGAAGAGTAGTGCTGACAGGTTACCCCCTGCAGAATAACCTGATGGGGTACTGGTGCATTTCTAACACTGCCATGTTTCCCCCTCCCCCCCCCAGGAGAAGAGTCGTGCTGACTGGCTACCCCCTACAGAATAACCGGATAGAGTACTGGTGCATTTCTAACACTGCCATGTCCCCCTCCCCCCCCAGGAGAAGAGTCGTGCTGACTGGCTACCCCCTACAGAATAACTTGATGGAGTACTGGTGCATGGTGGACTTTGTCAGGCCAAACTTCCTGGGCACACGGCAGGAGTTCAGCAACATGTTCGAACGACCCATCCAGAACGGGCAGTGTATAGACAGTACTCCAGAGGTAGGCAAATATTCATTGACAAGTTATCATGAAAGTTCATGTTGGTAGTTACATGTTTAAAGTTAAAACTTTTGATCCAACACAAAGAAGTTCTCTCAAACAGAGCTTTCGACCAGTCACCCTGGTCTTCCTCAGTAGACTAACCCGAGTGAGGCACGACTGTCATGGTCTGAGTTAAATAGGTCTCCTATAGTGTCTAAAGAGGAAGCTAGGGTTAGTTCTACTTGCAGTTGGTTGTTGTCATCTTTGATCCATGAAACCTACCTGTTTTAAGGTAGCATTTTCTGAGTTTTATATGGTTAAATAGCCAAGGGAAGGTTAGCGGTAATTGGTAAGGAGCCTAATGCCTACAATTTTTAATATGTGTAAAAAAGTACTCAATTCAGCCTATGGCTGAGGTATACTTTTGACTTGATCAAAATGATCAAATAAACCTTTCATTTTGATGGTTCATCATTCATTCATTCGTTCATTCAAACTTTTCTTGTGTGTTTTCCAGGATGTGAGATATATGCGGTATCGGGCACATGTTCTTCATAGTTTACTGGAGGGTTTCGTTCAAAGGTAGGAAACTTCTTATTACTTCAACACAGTTAATGTCACATGTATCACAAACGTATATCACATACATAATCCTATAGATACACTTAAAGGTGCTGAATGATGAGATACCATTTTACTTGGCAATGCTTGTATAGTGTATCTGTATTGGTATAGCCGGTATAGCCACCCTTTGGCAGAGCAGACAAGCTTTGCAGGCACATGGTGTGGCAGCAGCTGGCTACATTACAGTAGTTTCCTTCGGTAAACATAACAAGTCGTTCGTGTAATT
>NW_017802503.1:590141-698848 GCF_001625305.1 Branchiostoma belcheri
ACGTACGTCGTTACGTAGTACTACACGACTTGTTATGTTTACCGAAGGAAAACATATTGTTTTTGCTCAGTTTCCTCCTCTTCTTCTTCTCCAAACAGTGACTTCTGACCTGACCAATGGCATGATTTGTTGACGTCTGTCACCATGGTGACTGGTGTTGGGTTACATAATGTTGCAATTTCATGGTCTGCTCTGCTTCTGTCACCATATACTAGTAGTACATGTATGTGGATGTGTTTGAGTAAGAATTAACAGAGCAGACCATGCCCGAAGGTAAACATTAATGCATTTGCTTAAAATGCAAATGTTACTTCTCTAGTTACACTTAACCCATGACAATGCCCCTACTGTACTTGGTGACAGCGAGTTCCACTCTGCGATAGCTCTTGGTTGATAACTTGGTTGATAACTCTGGTACAAACATGTACTTGAAGGCATGACTATTTTGTTCTTTTCTGAGCTGGTATAAGGTACTTAGTAGTTGATATGTCCACCAGTTTATTAGTAATTTTGTACATGTAGATTTGTATTATGTATAGCTTTTGTATTTTTAGATCTGACATCTATTCTGTTTCTCGTTCCACAGGAGAGGCCACGCGGTCCTGAAGTCGGTTCTCCCGCCCAAGTTCGAGCACGTTCTGCTGGTCAGGATGTCGGCCATTCAGCGCCAACTGTACGCCAAGTTCATGACCGCCTTCAGGGAGTCAGGCGCGGCTGGCTGGAGCAACAACAACCCGCTCAGGGCCTTCTCTGTCTGCTGCAAGGTTAGCTGTTGAATGTTCTGTATCTGTATAGCCGGTATAACTGCCTTTTGGTGTGGCACACCAGCTTCGCAGGCACACAGAGCGGCGGCAGCTGGCTATATTACACCCATCGACTTGTTACACCTAACCTAGCCTTGTTACCTCTAAACAGTGTCATAGCTATGCCAAAAAACAGTTACTCAAGCAACTGGATATGATTTTGAAAACGTCAGACATTTCAGCTAGTATCCACTAGCTTTCGTCAGTGACTGAGAGACCAGAGGGGAAAGCAGGTTTATATACACAACCTGTTGATTGATATGCAAATAAAGTGAAGACAAATTTTTGGAAGTCGAAAAAGGAACAAAAGTCAGACAAGTCAAGACAAGATGATGCAAATTAGTCTGAAAGCTCCTGTTATACAGGACAGGAGCTTAAGTCCAAAAATTTGTCTTCACTTTATTTGCATATCAATCAACAGGTTGTGTATATAAACCTGCTTTCCCCTCTGGTCTCTCAGTCACTGACGAAAGCTAGTGGATACTAGCTGAAACGTCTGACATTTTCAAAATCATATCCAGTTGCTTGAGTAACTGTTTTTTGGCATATCGTATTACCTGGATGTCTAACCTTCATCGACGTAAGTGTCATAGCTAGCATCTGTCTTTTGACAGAATTTTGCCCTTCATGACAGACAAAAATTTGCCCAATCCATTAACTTTGATAGACAAAAATCAATGTGTAAAGATATAGAAAAAGCTGTCATTGAGCTTATAAGCTTAGCCCACCAGCAAAATTTGTCCCTCAAAATCAGGAATTAGCATTTCAGAGGCTAACGATTTTAAAACTTTCCCGGGGGAGCATGCCCCTAGGATTATCATGACTTTGCTGCTCAACACGATGTAACGTCAAACAAAATTGAGATGACAGAAAAAATTTCAGGCTGGTTAGAACACTGTCTCAAAATTTAAATCTATTTTTTTGGCAGCACCTCAGGACAGGAGCCAATAACATCTCATGTCTGTTGTTCTGCCTTTCTAGATCTGGAACCATCCAGACATATTGTACGAGATTCTGCAGAAGAAGATGACAAACGATGACCTTGACATTGAGGACGCAGAAGGCTTAGGGAACAAGTCAAGGTCAAGGTCAAACACCCCGACCCTCCCAGATGGGTCCAAGAGGTCAGGGTCACCGGCAGTACCATTGATAGCTTCAACCTCAGGGGTGACAGGTCAGGAAATTTTTTGCTTTATTTTAGAAACATTTTCAAATGTGCTATATCTGCTTTGCAAGTTACTGTAGCTTTCAAATAGTTTTGATCCAATGCCTCTCTGTAGTCTTGACATTCAGTGCCAAAACATTATTAAAATGATATTGAGTTGTCCTTAGAGTTAAAAAGAAAAAAAAACTGAACATGACATGTATGAATCCCTCTTTCAACACATAATCTCCAAAACCTCAGTGGAATCCCACTCACACTCAATATCTGGTTAATCGTCTGATGTTCCCCCTCTTCCAAGGATTAGACGTGCTTTCACTGCAATACTGAGGCTTGATGGCAGCCTGCCACTTGCCTCTATCCTGTGGGTTGACGTTATGTAGGTCAAGTGGCGGAAGTCCTCCCTTACGACGTAAACAAAATGTAAATGAATAGGCGTGTTGTTCTAACTATATAATTGTTTCTGAATCTCTCTCCCGTTTAGATGAGAACAGTAACAGTAACAGCAGTCTGAAGGATCGCAGGTTTACTCCGGACCTGACAGCGTTCCAGGAGAAAGCCAACCAGGGCACCAACTACAGCTGGGCGGAGGACTGCATGAAGGACTACAGCCCCGGTGTACTGGAGAACGGAGGCAAGATGCTGCTGCTCTTCAAGATCATAGAACAGAGCATCAGGGGAGGAGACAAGCTGCTCATCTATAGGTATGTATTTCTAGCCTCCTGTACAAACTTTCTCTGCATGATCGCCTGATTGTAGGATGACCGACAAAAGAAAGTGTTAAAAATTATACAAAACACTGTATCAAAACTCCCACCTGCCTGGAGGCCTGCACAAGAGGCTAGAGTATGCCTCTGTATGAGAGAGAATGCTGCTTAAGTCTTGAGAAAGAATATCAAAGTGTTTTGATTTTGATTCATTCTTTGATTTGGCAGACTTTTTGCAATTGTCATATAAACAACACATTAGGTTGAAACCTTTTCATTAGTTTGCAAATAAATCAGAGTGTTGAACAATTTTCACACTAAATTAAATGTAGTCTTCTATTGTTAGATATTGTTGGCATTGAAACAAAGAGCTCATAGCTGCCATTAGTTTCCAATTTTTTAAATACAAAAAAGACATTCATACATACATTATATGTGGTACCTAACATGACATGTGTTGTACATCTTGTCCTATGCAGCCAGAGTCTGAACACCCTGTCGCTGATTGAAGAGTTCCTGGCTAAAACCCCGATGCCAGAACCTCCGTCAGGCTTCCCTCACAACGTACCTCTCAGATGGGCCAAGAACAAGACATACTACAGTAGGGACTGGTCTATATGATATGGCTTTTGAGTTCCTTAGGCCTAGGAAAAAAATGTTGTGTTTCCTGTTTCTTGGCCAACCCTAGAAAAATCTGCCGAGTGCCGACCCTAGCCTTATTTTTAGTAGACCCCAGCAAGGGACATAAATTTTTAGCTCCATGATCTGACACCTGAGAGATGAAACATTGTACAATTGCCAAAAAGCAGTTACTCAAGCGACTGGATATGATTTTGGAAACGGTCAGACGTTTCAGCTAGTATCCACGAGCTTTTGTCAGTGACTGAGAGACCAGAGGAGAAATGCAGGTTTATAAGCACAAACTATTGATTGAAATGCAATAGTGATCAAGCACTCAGCCGTTATGCCACACGACCTCACAATTATTCCTCAGTGAAGATCACTACTGTTGTGTTGCCTTGCAGGGTTGGATGGCAGCACATCAGGGCAGGACAGGGAGAAAATGATCAATCAGTTCAACGCCCCCAACAGCCCAACATGGCTGTTCCTGCTCTCTACAAGGTAACATTTTCATGACCTGTGCCCAGTTTAATTAACCTGTGCAATGGCCAAGTGGGTAGAGTGCTTGCCTTGCATTCGGTAGGTCGTGAGTTCAATCCCCGGCCGAGTCATACCAAAGACTTAGCACTCAGCATTTAGGAAAGAGCATGGGAGTTAAACCACTACCAGTGGACTAGCCCCCTGCTGTAGTGATTGCACTGCTGTGCAGCCCAGGACTATTGAAAATGGAGATGGGCGCCGCTCTATGTGTCACTTGATGCAGGAAGGCTCTTTAACTTTTAACTGTGCCCCCCTCCCCCCCAGGGCTGGTTGTCTGGGGGTGAATCTGGTGGGTGGTGGTGTTTGATGCGTCGTGGAACCTGTGCCATGACTGCCATTTGATTAAAACTAGTCTTTAGTTAGTAATTATTCTAAGATTTTGCTGACTTGTGCCCCCCTCCCCCCCATGGCAGGTTGTCTGGGTGTGAATCTGGTGGGAGCTAACCGGGTGGTGGTGTTTGATGCGTCATGGAACCCATGCCATGACTGCCATTTGATTGAAACTAGTCTTTAGTTAGTAATTTTTCTTAAATTTTGCTAACCTGTGCCCCCCCTCCCCCCCAGGGCTGGTTGTCTGGGTGTGAACCTAGTGGGAGCTAACCGCGTGGTGGTCTTTGATGCGTCATGGAACCCATGCCATGACTGCCATTTGATTGAAACTAGTGTTTAGTTTTTGTTCTAAGATTTTGCTAATATCTGCCCCCCTCCCCCCAGGGCTGGTTGTCTGGGGGTGAATCTGGTGGGTGGTGGTGTTTGATGCCTCGTAGAACCCGTGCCATGACTGCCATTTGATTGAAACTAGTCTTTACCGGTAGTTAGTAATTTTTCTTAAATTTTGCTAACCTGTGCCCCCCCTCCCCCCCAGGGCTGGTTGTCTGGGTGTGAACCTAGTGGGAGCTAACCGCGTGGTTGTGTTCGATGCTTCGTGGAACCCATGCCATGACTGCCAGGCTGTGTGCCGCGTGTACCGCTACGGGCAGACCAAGCCCTGCCACATCTACCGCCTGGTCACGGACAAGTCCCTGGAGAAGAAAATCTACGACAGGCAGGTTAACAAGCAGGGCATGTCAGGTGGGTGTCAGCTTTCCTGTAGCAGATAGTTACTTAATAGTTCACCACAAAACAAGGCTCATTGGAGTCACTTAAATATTTTGGGTTACTGTACAGACAGTGTGGACAGATGTTCGTTAAAATTAGACTTAAAATGTTTAGGGTTGTACCCATGTGGGAAACAATCTACAGTAACATTTTCTGAAAAGTTACTCCAGTATTGGTGATTTTATTTTCATAATGACACAGTAATTATGCATTGCCATTGTATATCTATTGTGCTACAGAATAGTTTCAACCGTAAAACACTGCAAAAACCTCTCTTCCCCTCATGCCTATCAATTAAGTTTCTGTGAGAATAAAATGAATTTGCAGTTCTAATTTCACTATGCCAGAATCTTCAGAATCTGTATAAAATTTACTGCAAACGTTTTAAAATTGTTTTTTTAACACTTGCTTCCTAGCTATAGCGTTGCTTGGAAGAAGTCATCATGATAAGACATAGGAACATACAAAATTAATGTAGACCACACTTACACTGCTGTACTGTAGGATTACAATTTGATTTTTGCTGACTGATTTTCCTCCACGCAGATCGAGTTGTAGATGAGTTACAACCAGAATCCAACTTCACCAGGAAGGAAGTAGAAGACCTCTTTAGTTATGATGTAAGTACCAACCAAACAGCTACTAAGTAGATATAGGTCAAATATACTAGTAGGTGGTCTGACAAAACTGCCTGGTAGCAACGTACATTGTACTATGTCCACTACCCAGATCTAGGGTTGTGAGCCTCATTTAGAGAGGTTTCACTCAAAACAGGATTGCCCAGTAACCAGATATGTACGTTGTGTGATGAGTTACTTTAAATTTTCTTACCCTCCAAGCAGAGATTTAGGCTTCAGCTGATTGTTGGTGTGTTTTTGGGCATTTTTATTGGGCTTCTGTTTTGTATCTCTTTTTACGCTAATCAAATAGATACTGCCTTGCCAATATCATACTGTCTTGCAGCCACCAAAAGATTTGGTAGGAGGTTTACTTTTTCTGGTTTTGCCTCAGGATTCAGACCCTGTGTACGAAGACTTTTCCCAGGATGCAGCTAAGTTTGCCGACCCCATCCTGCAGGACATCTGTACAGAACACAGCAGACTCATCACCAAGGTAACCAACCTCTAACTTCACAAAACTGTAATGCCTTTGATGTAGTTCAAACCTTTATTTACTGTACTGGTAGATTCTTGTAATTGATAGAGCTGAAGAGCTACTCTTCCACTGGTTGTGACAAAGAAGACAGACACTATGTACAGTATTCATAGGTTCATCGTACCAGGGAAGTTCCCCTAGCTCTTTTTGACAAGCACAGTGAATAGTAGACCACGGTTTAATGTCCCGTCCTAAGGACTGCGACCCTAAACAGTAGCATGCATGTCAGGTGATCGACAACAGCCGGGATTTGAACTCCAAACCTCTTAGTCCAGAGGCAGGATCGCTAACCACTAGACTACGCACACTACGCTACACACACTATGCTATTGCTGACTACTTTCTTCTTCTTTTTTCAGGCTCCATTCCAGCACGAGTCCCTGCTGATCGACAGGAAGGACCACAAGCTGACCAAGGCGGAGAAGCGAGCGGCTAAGAAGAGCTACGAACAGGAGAAGCGCATGAGCATCAGTAACTACTCCCGCCCATCCTACTCCGCCTTCTACCCACAGCAGCAGGCAGCGGGGACACCTGGCAGCTCGGGAGGAACTGCATCCATATCCAGCCTTATATCGTTTGCCAGGGCACAGACAGGGTAAGAAGTCTGACCAACTTTAAGTCACTATTTTAAAATGATACAGTCTCTCCCTACTTGAATTTTTCAATGTAGAGTAGTAGTAATACATTGTATCCAGTCTTTTATTATACTGCTGCGGGGGTCCCTGACACATGGGTGGGCAGCAGTTGGCTAGTCTTCACACCCACGCTTCCAAGTGATTCTGTACAGTGGGTCCACACATTAGGAAGGCTGCAATCTACAATGTCCTCTAGAGCTATGATGAAGGCTCATCTGTGTTGGTAGTTACATAGATCCAACACGAAGGATTGTTCTCTCACCTAGAGCTTTCGACCAGTCACTCTGGTCTTCCTCAGTAGACTGACCCTGTGAGGCTTATCACGTGGCTTCTTTGAAGTGTGTCGTTCTGAGCTTTTCATGCTTTTCCCGCAGAATGCCTCCGATGATCCACCGCCCGGTGGCGAACGTGCGGCCGATCCAGTCCACGCCAATCCCGATGCAGCCTCGGACGTCCGGCAGCAGCGATGTGCAGGTGTTCCAGCGCGGCGGCCACAACATCATGGTCAACCACGTCAAGACCACCATGGGTGAGGCCAACACTGATGACTTTACTGAATTTTAACACTAATATTTTAGGCATTGTCTGGTGTAATGGTTAGGCAGGTCAGTAGGTAGGGATTATCTTTTAGACTTCAGTGATATTTATTTATAGGGGTCCAACTTATACAACACAGTTTAACAAAGTAAAACTTGCATGAGGACACTTTTATTTTCAATGTCAATGTTAGAAAACCAATTGTACAACCCAACATCACTCAGGTGTCAGATCAAGGAGCTAGAAAAGGTTGATCAGTTCGAAAAATTTATGTCCCTTCCAGGGGTCCACCCCCCAAAAAAGGTTAGGGTCAGCAGTTTTTTCTAGGGTCGGTAGGGAAACAGGAAACAACATTTTTTTCCTAGGCCTAACCCCTGCTTCTCCCCTATTCTGCAGACATCCCCATCCCAGGCAGTGCCAGTTCCAGCTCCTCGGTACAGAAGATCCCGGCCGGCACGCAGATCACAGTGATCCGGACGCACCGCGGCATGTACATACGCACCAACGACGGCAAGATCTTCGCCGTAAGGGCGGGAGCGCCAGGTATGAGCCAAACTGTATATTAATTTTGTCTTTTAAATTGAAATTGAAATTGAAATACCTTTATTGTACATTCATGCCACGACGGGCTAGGTACAGGTCAAGATACTGAGTATGACAGACACATAACAAACGTATATAGAAAATTGGAGACAAAAGATGCACTACTTGACTTATACATACATACATAAGGAACATACAAGGGTACTATACTAGGCTAATACATAGTGTTCTAGTCACTGAGCTAATACAGACAGGTCAACTTCTTCTCGCTTTTTTGTACAGTGAAAAATGTGGGAACAGATCATGTTTGTGATACAGGGTTTGTCTAGACGCATCAAAAATATAAATTTATCATTTGCGCTTAGGTGTTCAAAGTATGGGAACTTCTCTTTGATATAATTAAAAAGGACAGATCTTTCATTAGAATATAAAGTACAGTCTAAAATAAAGTGTTGTTCATCTTCTATTCTATTCATGTTACAATATTGACAGAGTCTGTTCTGGAGAGGAATGCGGTTAAAAGTGCCCAATGCACTTTTAAGGGCTCGAGTAACAGATTTTTCAAAGTCAATATTCTAGTCACTTTCCCAAAGTACATACATTGACATTCATGGAGCAAAAATGCCTGAAATTGTGACATGAAAAGACCTCTGATATGCCAAAAAACAGTTACTCAAGCAACTGGATATGGTTTTGGAAAGAGTCAGACATTTCAGGTAGCATCCACTACATTTCCTCTGTGACACTAAGAGACTGCAGGAGAAATGCAGGTTTATAAGCATGAACTATTGATTGATGCACATTTGTGCACATAATGAACTGGGTAACTTTTTGTTACCTTTTCTGCAGGAATACCTGTCCAGCCCAGCGGGCCATCCCTGTCTGCCACTGCGGTGAACGAGGCCCTCAGCTCTGCTACTGCCTCCTCTGCGCCTGCTGCTCAGCCTCTCGGCCGGTCCGCGGCCACGTCAGCTCCGATGGTCAGCGCCCTGCTGGCCGGCACGCCCGCCCTGGACTCGCCTGGACTCGGACGTTCGTCTCCCGTGACAACAACAAGCACTACAACGTCTGGCAACAACGTGGCGAGTTCAAGTTCGTCAGAAGCTTCGGGGACAAGGCAAGGACACGGGAGCGCGTCTACTGCAGAAGTCTCGCCGTTTCTTACTACCACGTCGAGTAAGGAGGCATCTGCGGATGGTAAACAAGATGGGAACAGTAGCGAAGCCGACAGGAGCGCGACGCAGAGACCAGAGTCCACGGGAGGGCTGAGTTCGGGGAGCTCGCAGTCCCGTCCTGCGAGTCAGAGCCTGGACCGGACGTCCCCGATCTCTCAGGCTGCCGACAGCAGCGTACCGGCCGTTACATCGTCCGGAGTTCCCCCCTCCATCCCGCAGCTAGCCTCCACCACGCAGCAGAGCAACGGGGTTCCTAACTTCTCTTTCCCCACCCCGGCCCCGAGCCAGCCTCTCAACATGAACATGAACATTCCAGGCGTGGGGAACATCTCCCCCTCCCCCTTACAGAACCTCATGACCTTCGTCCCCAGCTACCTCAATCCCGGCTCCACCCAGCCCCAGCCCGGCATGATCCCCGCGGGCATGTACAACTACCCGGGCATGATGCCGCCGTTCGGTTTAGTGGCGGCACCCCTGCCGTTCCTGCCCTCCGCCCCACCCTCCAACATGCAGGCAACGCTGGGTAGTGCTGTTCCACTCAGCGGGTACCCTCCCCAGCCTGGCATGGCTGTTCCAACTACTAACACAACCTCCACCAGTACCTCTCAGGAGGTGCCTAAAAGTACAGAGGACATGAGATCGTCACCGTTCAACTTTGATGACATTGTCCAGCTTGACTGAATCAGTTGCTAAAAAACTGGAATATTAGATAATTAGTCCTGACCATATCAACTGGCAAGGATTTTTGCAACAAACTTTGCAGATTTTGAGGAAAACATATAAAATGATATCGTTTGAACTGGCCATGTAATGCATTGACAACTTACCCGTAATATCGTGTCTTTTGTGCTCAATGTTGTACCTCAATGTGCTGGTAAGTATAATGTAAACAAAGCATTAACCCTCTTCCTACTGTAACCAAGACAAATTTAGATACATGTACATAGTAGGGAGAAGGTTAATGTACAACAATCTAACTCATCTAGTGTAGTTAACCTTTATCATACCGAAGGCCAACATTCGATCTCTCACAAGGGTCGCTTAGTGGTGTACACATTGGAAACTAAAAGTCAACATTGTGGCTGTGTTTTACTGGTAATTTCTACTTTCTATAACTTGTGGTTAGCAAGAGGGGAAATTTTTCACAAACACTTAGTGGTATACGATAAATCATTGATCCAATACATATTTTGAAGGTTGAAAAAAAAATGAGAAGTTTATATCGAACACAACAAACATTGTATTTGTGAAGGGAAAGATGATACTAATTATGAGGACATCATGTAAATACATGTGTATGTGTGTAGTGTACTATTACTGGCTACTGTACCATATGTTTGGGAAGAAATATATATTCACTTATGATGAACTAATATTTGTTTAAAGTTAAAACTTTTGTTCCAACACAAAAATTCTCTCACCTAGAGCTTTCAACCAGTCACTCTGGTCTTCCTCAGTAGACTGACCCAGTGAAGCTTGTCACGTGGCTTCCTTGAAGTGTAACGTCAACACTGGGTCAAAGGTATCTGGTAGACGTGACAAGCCTCACTGGGTCAGTCTACTGGAGAGTGACTGGTCAAAAGCTCTAGGTGACAGAACTTTGTGTTGGACCAAAAGTTTTAACTTTAAACATGTAACTACCACACAGATGAACTTTCATGATAGTATGAACCGATATTCAGAAGATTGTAAAGTTGGGTGGGTGCATTCATTTGTAAGATGTTCTCCTTGTTTGTAAAGCATCATATCATGATCAGTATTAAAAATCATGATCAGTATTTGCAAAAGGGATCCTAGGATGTCCCGGGGACAGGGTTACCTCTTTAAAGTAAACTGCAATGTTTCAGTTTTGCTCAAAATTAAGTGTACAAAATACACTCGTAATCAGACTTAGTAAGGGACTAGACAGTGCAAAGTTGCAAACCTATCAAGTTTTAGCCCCCAGATTTAGCCTACCTCGAGATTTGACTTACAACGTTGGGTATGTGAGAAAGAACACCATGGATTGTTTACCTCCCATGGCCCTTAGTCATTTCATAAAGAAAACTGCAGGGACTTTATTGTGCCCTTAACATGAATGATTTCCATCACCCACATTGCAATGAGGAGCAATGTTAAAACCCTTGTCCTGCGGGACCATATATATATATGGGTTGCACATACAGTACCATCTATATAGTGCCCTGTGTATGTATGATTTGGGGATGTTTCTCGTGCAATGCATCTCGTGTAATGCGGAAGTAACTACGCCAACGCAGGGAAAAAAAGTCAAGGGTCTGTGATCTGATTAAGACTTCAAATTACTTGAAAATATTGTGTGAAAATGTCCAGCAGGACAAGGGTTAAAGACATAAGTCTCTAATGATGTCATATGCAAAAAAAACATTGCTGAGTTGTTGTGCAGAATCTTTTAATCCTAAGTTCTGGAATCAACGTACAAATCTAAACAACAAAGGCACTGGTTCTAGTTGCTCTATAAAAATATGGTGATCTGTGGAAATTTTTGCTATTTGTTTGTTGCCTTCCCTATTGTGAGTTTAACCAGAGGTCCCTTGTATTGTGAGTGCAATAATACATATCTACTTAGTTCATGTGTAGGCTTGCAAATAGCTTCATCAGTTACATGTATTAGTATTAGCTTACTGGAAAATGATGGACTTAATCTAGAGAAAACTTACCTGGTTGGCATGTCAGAGGTATTGACACTTCCGTTGTCCTGCGTTTCTTCCCTGTTGCATTCCTTGTCAAAATGAGTCTTCTCAACGTCTTCCCCAGAACAAATTGTAGCTGGGTTTTTATTTCTAATTTTATCTTCCTTTGCCTGTGTCATGCCTGATTATATGGTATTTTTGTGTTTCAATGTCAATTGTGACAATTTATTTGGTTGTTGCGATGGAAAAGGGAACCGCCTTCAATTCCTAGTTAAAACGTTGGCACTTTCTCTGTACTACTTTTGCTAGCTGTGGCAGTGCTGTTTTTGTTTCGTTTTTTTGTAAACTGTATTCTTCCATTGTAATACTCAATGTTCTGATGCATATTCAAGGCTATATTATTGACTTCAAGTTTGTTCCTGCAATTGAGATTGTACAGAAAGCTGGGAGCTAAGTGCTTATTTATGATATAAACTGTATGTGGATGTATGTTTTTGTGAAAAAGATAACAAAAATGAATTTGAAAACACTTCCAATTTTGAGATCTGGGAGAATCTAATGCAGTTACTTAGTATTCATTAGCTATTTTTAAGTTAAATGAGTTGGAGAAACTTGATGTTTTGATTATTAAGTAGTTTGTATGCATAGTGCTTGTAGCAAGCTTTGAATTGGTTCTTATTGTATTCAGAAGTCACTGAGTAATAAAATATGATGGAAACGTAAGAAAACAGGTCTTCTTTGCTTCTTGGCAGTTGAATGTACATGAATAACTAGAAAGGTAACATTTGCAAAGCAAATGCGTAATGTTTACCTTCGCATATGGTCTGCTCGGTTAATTCTTACTCACATTCTTATGTATGGTCAGACAGGACCCTAAATCCCTCCTGCTATAAAATTGCAACATGATGTAACCCAACACCAGTTACCATGGCAACAGATGTCTGGTTCAGGTCATTGACCTTATTGGTTTGGAGAAGAAGAGGAAAGGTTAACGTTAGCAAAACGGTAAACATTATTGTTGGAGGGGGCATATATGGCCCACACCATGTTGACTTAATGGCAAACATCCGCTTGAGTATTTATTTTTCTACCCAACTTCGGGTCAGCCTTGATTTTTATAGCTTTGAAAATCAGTGAGCCGCTTTGATTGTTATATCTGATAATTTCCAGGTTACAAAGAGACGTGCAATGACTGAATTGAACACAATGCAAAGAAAGTGTCATTTCAAGTTACATGATATTGTATAATCACTTTCAAAACAAGGAGGTTCATATAACATTATTGAGTAAAAAGTGCGTCGTCAACTGTGTACGTTAACGTGTAACTTTTCAGACTAGCTATTGAATAAATATTAGCCAAGTTGGTATTCATTGTGTCCTTTGAAACTCGCTCCGAACATGCGCAGATCCAAAACAATGACTGTGCGAACATGACGTAATCACAGTATTCGGTGCAAAAACCATCATGGCGGCCTGACAAACATTAGAAACCGTACCGCGCGTTGTTGTAACGGCAAGTATTCCAGCCTTTCCGAGTTTTGCCAGCCTGTCACTCCAATCTTATATCTTAGAGACATGTCTACGCTCTTAGAGAACGACGACAGTTTTGACTTTCTGTTTAAAATTGTGCTCATTGGTGACGCTGGAGTGGGAAAAACCTGCGTGGTGCAGCGGTTCAAATCCGGTACCTACATGGAGCGGTGTGGCAGCACCATCGGAGTCGACTTTACCATGAAAACCGTCACCATCGACGACAAGAGAGTCAAGGTAAGTGGAAGAAAAACACCACAGCCACCAGTTGTGTCAGTGTGAGCAAGAATAAAGCGCTGACAACATCAGATTTTTAGATAGGACCACCCGGAATCTCCAACCCGGAAGTGAGGCTGAGGGGAGGGGGGGCAAAGTCGACATGTAACGTAACTACAGGACTGTTAGCCTCTACCAGGCTTCGGGAGGCGGCTGGGAATATTAGAAATCGGCCAAATACAGAGCGATAACAAGCGGCAAACTGTACTCTCTAGCGGACTAACTCCCCCGCCATGTTATCTCTCTATTTGCCCGATTTCTACTCTTTCCAGCCGCCTCCCGAAGCCTGGTAGAGGTTACAGAACTCCCACACAAATTATGGACACAAAAGGAGACGGGAGTACGAGTTGTTCAGGATGTTGATTGCGTCACGGCATTGATTTTTTTCCTTCTGACTCGTTGACACGTTTCTGGGTTTTTCTCCGTGCCCAGATCGTGTTTGGAGATACAATAGAACGTGCTTGGTTGGCACCGGTTTTATGGCATAAAGACTGATAGCCTCCGTAGTTAATTAAAGTAGAACTGGGGGTTTGGTGGTCTTCGGCTGTTTTCTGATTAGCCCAGTTCTAAAACGGGGGTAATTCAACCAGGCTGGCTATGTTGTCTATATGCAATCAGAAAATAGCACATAAAAGATCCCAAAGACCCCCCCCCCCCCAATACCCCAGTTTTTGGCATGCTATGGAGGCTAAAAGACTTAGGCGATTTGAAGTGTTAATAATCAAATTAAGTTTTAAAATTTGTGTATGTAGCGTTGCCAACCGCCCATTACGAACGCTAATCTAGTTAAGAACAATGCAGTGGCTGATGGTTTGAGTAAGAGTTTCCCATGGGATTAGCCTTAGGATATATAGAGTTACAACACACCAGCCCCAATACTATTTGTACAGTTAAGCTGTTACTACATATCAGATGCCCTTTGTACCAACTAAAATACATCTGACTCATAAAAGTGATGAGTCATTTTGATTATTCCAAAGCACCTGCTATAGTCAACTTAAGTTTTGCTGTTGTTCGAGCAATTAAATCTAGGGGAATTGCTGCTACATGGAACTTTGCAATGGGTTAAAAATAGCATATGGTTACAGGATAATTAAATACAAATTGAATGTAGCACAACATTTAATGTTGCAATCCATAAGCCCTGTATTTTAGTGACCTCTAAATGTTGTAGACCCCTTGAGTATCATGGGTAGTTTCAAAGATGAATTATAAGATAATTATAGATACTCAAACATGTGACATAAAGAATACATGTACATGACACACTTTACCTTGGACATCTAACTCTAAACATTTTTAAAGCTCTTTAGTGACAATGCCCCTACTGTACTTGATGACAGTTCCACTCTGCATTTAGTAATCTATGAAAAATTAGTTTTTGAACACCTCAATCCTTGGTTGATAACTCTGGTACTAAAATTTCTTGTTCTTTTCTGACTCACAGTTGGCCTTTAAGGTACAGTAACTGGAATGACACTCCTTCTTCAACACAAGACCAGTGGCTTTAATTTCGCAGTAAGCGGCTGTCTTGTTTATTCTAGCTCCAGGTATGGGACACCGCGGGCCAGGAGAGGTTTCGCACCATCACGCAGAGCTACTACCGGAGCGCCAACGGTGTCATTATCGCGTACGACATCACCAAGAAGGAAACGTTCGACAACGCGATACGGTGGCTGGAAGATGTCGGGAAATATGCAGGGCCGAATGTCGTCAAGCAGCTTGTGGGTAGGTGAAAGTTACATCAAAGTTTGGCTAGTAAACTGTGGGAATACAGTCCTTACGTATTATTACTGAGTTATCACCGATTGGCAGCCACTCCAGACCATTGTGATTAAGCGACAATATATTGTAAGCTCCTCACAATTCAGCCCTCGGCTGCAAAGAGAGAGTGGCCAGTCCACCAAATAAAAAAGAAAGAAAGAAGATAATTCCTACCTGCCAACCCTAATTTTTTCAGGACTGAAACAGGAAACACAACATTTTTTTCCCAGGCCTCAGGTTAGAAGTTTGGCTGATGAAATAAGCAACACAGTAATACAATTTATTTCCCAGTGCCTCAGAATCTAGTATCCACGTGCCTGTACTGAAGTGGCAGGAAATATCAGTGAAAGGTCATGAGTTACACGTTGTGTACAGAACAAGTTAGTTTTAGTGTGTGGAGAGGTTATCAAACAAGATCTGTGCACTGAATATAGGCCATGGTAATTTGGATTATTAATTTACCAAATTATCAAGACTACAAAACAGTTATCAGATGTTCGTGGAGCCACAGTTTTATATTTTGTAACTCTAAGCACTGTTACAGTAGTAGCTTATTCATTCATTCATTCATTCATTCATTCATTCATTCATTCATTCATTCATTCATTCATTCATTCATCCATCCACCCTTACACCCATCCATCCATCCACACATCCATCCATCCATACCATTCATCCATCCATTCATTCATTCATTCATTCATTTATTCACCCATTTTTTGCTTCAGGTTGCAAGAGAGACTTGGAGGAGATGCGTGAGGTGAATGTTACAGAAGCCAAGTCCTTCGCCGTGCAGCACTGCATGTTCGACGCCTTGGAGACATCTGCCAAGGAGGACACTAACGTCGAAGAGTGCTTCATCAGGATAGCCAAGGAACTAAAGAAACAACATGGCGGCACCGCGCTACAGGGGGACAAGGACGGTGGGAAAATCGTGATGGGAGAGTCCAGGAGGGTGGACGGGGGAGGGTGGGGGTGCTGTGGATAAAGCTGTGTGAACATTGTTGTGATATAGTTAGTGCTGTGTACCGGTTCACTGGACTGGTTCCAGACTTGTAAAAATGTTTAGGTTCAAGTCCAAAAAAAAACACACAAAAAAGACCTAAAAGTCAAGAACCGATTCCGGATTTATTTTTTAAAAAAAGCCCATGTCACATACCCCTTTTCTTTCCAAACCACCTAAAACCTTCTATAGATTGCAAAATCTGTGCTGCAAAATGAGGAAAACATTGCCATTGGGCATCGTCAAGTGTCAGCCTCCAAGTTATGTGGCCAAAGTTTTGCCCAGACAACATTGCAAGGTTGCCACCATGCAATTTTGTACATGCCATGGGTTTACGTCCAGACTTATGAGTCCGGAACTGCACCTAAACCTCTGGACTTCAATCCGGACCTGAACCTAAATGTGGATTTAGGTACACAGCACTAGATATAGTTAGGAAACAAGAGGTTACATTATATTCTGAATAGCAGGTATTGAAGAAGACAAGACAGCGACAATGGTAATAATTTATATGTCAAGACTTATTATATGCCAAAAAAACAGTTACTCAAGCAACTGGATATGGTTTTGGAAACAGTCAATATTATATATATAAATATTATGTCTTTGGTTTACATAGCTCAATTAAAACAGGTTTGAATGTTGGAAAAGGGATAGATTTCTGTTTTCAAAGGACAGGCAGACTGAAAGGCCATTTGTTTCTTATAACCGGTTAACTGCCTTTAGGCGTAACACACCTGGTCCAGTTTTGTACATGTACGTACAAGTACAAGCTGCATAAGACCAGACTGTAAGGTTTGAACCACTAACAACAGGAAGGTCCCCTACTCTTTTTGATAAGTGCAGTGGGTTCTTTAATATGCCTGTGTCTGTTACTTTGCCTTTTGTCTCCCACATAAATGTTTGCCATCTAAAATGTGCCAAATTTTGGTAGTGCTGCTGCATGGAAATTCTTTGAATGTGATGTCTTGCTTTTTGAGTGTCGTTGATGAACAATGAGTTGTCAAAAATTCTTGTATAATGCTCGTGTGGTTTCATAAATGCTGATTTGTTCATTGTTGAGCTATTGAAAATGTTGGTTGTATCATAACATTAGCAAATGCCTCCATGTCTTCACAAGTGCCAGTATGTACATTTGTATCAGCAATATTTGATATTTCCAGAAATTTCCCATGTATTTTGTGGCAAGTGTTGTTTACCTTATAACTTAAAAGGTTGTATGTCCATGACCGAAAAAGTCTTCTTCGAAAGTGCCATGTTTGCATTTTAATTGATTTTTTTGTGTATATTTAGATTGAGTTGAGTTGTTCTTTGGCTTAATTTTTATTAATTTAATTTGCTGCTGGTGGCAATAAATAAGGTGTTTGAATTATTTTGTGCTGTTGCTTACATAAATTTGATAAAGTTTATGTTACTAAGCAAATTATTTTCTATGCAAACTATGCTTTAGTCTAGCTTCAGTATGTTGTTAATGGAAATCCAAATGAAATGTGGAACTACTTTTTTGTTGCTGATTATGATGATGAAATGGTATGTCCTAATTTATACCATATATCAGTAATGGGTTAGAAACACCCAAGTTGTTGGAAAATTTTAAAATTATTGGTGGAATGTGTTTGTATATATCTATCTGACATCATACAGATTTGGCCTTAAATGTTATGGTGAAGAAATATATCTGTCAATCATATAGTTGTGGACTGTTTTCTTTGTAATCATTTAAATGATATCGTAGCCAAATGATATCTTACATCTACTATAGCTGGATGCTTTTTCCTACAGTATACAGTGAGTACACATCTCAGCTGATGTTAATAGTTTAAAACATTTTTATACAACATACATCTACAGTGTCTCATTACAGAGGGACCAAATCAAGAGACCACACATTGCTAGTTTACTACGCACCTGTTTACTAATCTGGGTTGTTGTCCATAGTAACCACAAAAATCACATAAAGTGACGACTAATTGTGGTTATTTCCGGCAAAAGTTGAATAGACACCACCTTACAAATTGGTTCCATTCTAAAGCCGCAAAAAGGTACAAACGGTTGATAATCGTCTATACAACACAGCACATTTCTATCACTTCATGCACACATGTATATTAGCCTGACTTGGTGTCTATGGTAACCAAAAGAAATAACATATTAAGTGACCAAGGACATTATACTACAGGTCCTTGAAGCGACTAATTTTTTTGCCACAATTGAATAGACTTGCCGATTAGTTCTATTCTAAAGCCGCAAGAAAAGGGCAAACGGCTGATAAACGTCCATAGAACAAAACACAACACAACTCATTAAAGTTTGGAGGTTGAACACACACACATTTTGTTTTTACATTCTGCTTAAAACAAAATCATGGGAAACTGATGACATTACATTTTCTGCTGGATCAAAATCATAGAGAACACTATCTTGCCATTTACAACATCTAGTAAAGAATTATAAACCATGTACTTTCCACTGTTGTCCGCATGATGTCAACAGGTTGATTTTCTGTGTAAAGCTTCCTGAGCTCTATTAAAATTCAGTCAATCTCAACAATGGCATGACTGTCTGCCATACCGTGGATACAGCGAGTTACCTTCGGTCCCGTAGCGGGCTGGGTTGTAGCGGGCCGGCCTGTGGCGGGCTGGCCTGTGGAGAGCTGGCCTGTCCCGGGCCGGCCTGTGGTGGGCTGGCCTGTAGCGCCGGGCTGGCCTGTTGCCATGTTCCGTTCACTCCCAGAAGCCGCCCCGGCACCGCCAGGCTGATTTGGGGCCGGGATTTGTTCGTCCTGTGGGTTCACGCGGTTTCCCCGGCGTACCACCGTGACAAGTGCCCGATAGACAGCCGTAGCATCTTGGCGGAGGCTCGCTCGCAAGTCCGGTGAGCGGATGACGCTCGCGACGGGATTAATCGCCGAGTTCAACACCATCAGCAGACCCGCTCCGGACGGCCCGGTTGGAAGTGGACACTTCTCTCCAGCCCAACGGCACACTGGGATGAATATAACGGGGAACAGCCAAAAGATAAAGGCCACTACTACCTGGACCATAACAGTCCTGGCCTTCAGTGCACTTTCTTGGTATTTTCTTTCTGCTGCGTCGTTGGGCTGATCTTGCGATGCGCTGTTTTGTACCGGATCGATGTGTCCCCCTGGCTGCCCAAGCCTTCTCTTTTGCCGTTCTTTGATGGCAATGAACACACTTGTATTCGTGAACAGCATGACAGAGGCAAGCGAGAGGATTGTGGTAAATACAAGATAGCCGTACCCTCCATGATGTAAGTTGAAGCACTTTAAGTTTGGCATATCTAGACAGTTCCAACCCATACTGGGCGCGAACCCAAACAAGGAAAGAACAAGCCATGAAGAAACAATGGCCACGCCTGCGTCGCGTTTTGCACTGTGAGCATGGGTGTAGGAAAATATAGGATGTCTTATAGCAACGTAACAGCTTATAGACAGTAAACATAGTGCTGATGCAGACATCATCTGGCTATATGCTAGGAACGCCACAATGTTCATTATAGAATACAGTCTGGCCAGTAATACTCCGTCTACAGCTTGACATCGTACGACAATCGCAATGCCTGCTAACAGGTCTGCCACGGCGAGGTTTGCCATGAAGAGGTAGAGTTGTTTGCCGAGCTCTGGTGTTCGGACGATTGCCCAGAGCACCACCAAGTTAGAAATGATGATATAGAGTCCTGTTAGCCAAAAGACGACAGTTGTTCCTGCCCCCGTCTCCGTGAGGTCCGGGTACGCGGAGCAGGCTTCCTGGACTTGGGCTTGGTCGTAGGACGAATTGTTTTGTAAGTGCCACAGGACACAGGGAATCTGACTGGTGAAGTCTCCTTCTGATGTCTCGTTGGCAACGGACGGCAAAAGAGAGCTGTTGTTGAACATGGCTGGGTTGGAAGGGGCGTAACGGCAGAGTGTTCGGCTCAGAGATCCCGGGTTCGAATCCAGCCCGATGTCACCGATCTTGTCACCGCACTTTACACGACTTTCCTCACTTCACTCAGGTGTAAATGAGTACCTAGCTTTGGTTAGGACGTCCCTCGGATAGGACGTTAAATGGCGGTCCCGTGTTCGGTACAGCCACACCCCACGCACGTTACAGCACCCACCGCACTTTAAACAACGTTACCGAAAAGAGTAGAAGTCCTTCCCGGTGTGTGTGGTTCAAACCTTAGTCCGGTCTTAAGCAGCTTGCACTAATGTACGCCTGTGTGTTACGCCTAAAAAAGTCGGTTTACCGGTTATGCGAAACAAACAAACAAAATACGCGGCTTGAAGAACAGACTTCAGCGGGGCGGACGACCAGTGAGTGGCGGACATCTGCGATGAAGTCGGCAGCCAGAATAAAGCGAAGCAAGAGACTGCGTCTTGTCAAAAGGGCCGTTATCTATTCAACGTGTGCCAGGAGAAGCCGGAATTCTATGTGATTTCTTTTGTTTACCATGGGCAAAAAAATGGAATGATAATTGAGAGTGGAGAGTGCGGTATTTTTGTAATTTGTACTGACGTCAAACAGCCGTTTCTACTTTTCATGCAGCTTTAGAATGAAACCAAATTCTTAGTCTGATTGGAAAGAGTCAGTCTATTATACAGGCGCGATATGAAGTGATTTGTTGTATGGATGTTTATCACCCGTCTGTCATTTTTTTTGCGGCTGTAGAATGGAACCAATTGGCCAGTCTATTCAACTGTGGCAAAAAATCATTAGTCACGTATGTTAAACATTTTGGTTACCATAGACACCAACTCAGGCTAATATACATGTGTGCATGACGTGACAGTAATGTGCTGTATTATATATTTCCGTAAATAATTTCATCAGGTTGGTGAACGACTGAATAGCAAAGTTCTTTTTATCACAACCATTTATTTGTCTGATGTCTCGTTGGTAACGGACGGCGAAAGAGAGCTGTTGTTGAACATGGCTGGGTTGGACTTGGGGCGTAACGGCAGAGTGTTCGGCTCAGAGATCCCGGGTTCGAATCCAGCCCGATGTCACCGACCTTGTGCCTTTGGGAAAGGCGCTTTACATGACTTTCCTCACTCGACTCAGGTGTAAATGAGTACCTAGCTTTGGTTAGGACGTCCCTCGGATAGGACGTTAAATGGCGGTCCCGTGTTCGGTAGAGCCACGTACACCCCACGCACGTTACAGCACCCACCGCACTTTAAACAACGTTACCGAAAAGAGTAGAAGTCCTTCCCGGTGTGAGTTGTTCAAACCTTAGTCCGGTCTTACGCAGCTTGCACTAATGTACGCCTGTGTGTTACGCCTAAAAAGCCGGTTTACCGGTTATGCGAAACAGAATACGCGGCTTGAAGAACAGACTTCAGCGGGGCAGACGACCAGTGAGTGGCGGACGTCTGCGATGGAGTCGGCAGCCAGAATAAAGCGAAGCAAGAGACTGCGTCTTGTCAAAAGGGCCGTTATCTATTCAACGTGTGCCAGGAGAAGCCGGAACTCTATGTGATTTCTTTTGTTTACCATGGGCAAAAAAATTGGAATGATAATTGAAAAGGAGTGTGCGGTATTTTTGTAATTTGTACTGACGTCAAACAGCAGTTTCTACTTTTCATGCAGCTTTAGAATGAAACCAAATTCTTAGTCTGATTGGAAAGAGTCAGTCTATTATACAGGCGCGATATGAAGTGATTTGTTGTATGGATGTTTATCACCCGTCTGTCCTTTTCTTCCGGCTTTAGAATGGAACCAATTGGCAGACATATTTAATTGTGGTAAATATCATCATTCACGTATGTTGAATATTTTGGTTACCATAGACACCGACTCAGGCTAATATACATGTGTGCATGACGTGATAGTAATGTGCTGTATTATATATTTCCGTAAATAATTTCATCAGGTTGGTGAACGACTGAATAGCAAAGTTCTTTCTATCACAACCATTTATTTTTCAAGCCGACGTTTCGATGACCTTCTGTCATCTTCATCAGGGCAATTCTGACTGGTTTACTGTGCACTGACACTAGATGTTACTTGGTGCATAGTGCATTGTAGTGTATTAAATGTATATATTGTTTATCAGCCGTTTGTGCCTTTTTGCGGCTTTAGAATGAAACCAATTGGCAAGTTAAGTCTATTGTGGGAGATGCCAATGTACATATCAAGCACATACCAGTTTGGTTTTGCTTGTACAGCTGTGTATGGAGGGTGTTCATCACCAAGGACAGACATGTTTACCTGTGTGTGGATGGTGTTCATCACCAAGGACAGACATGTTTACCTGTGTGTGGATGGTGTTCAGCACCAAGGACAGGCGTGTGTATCTGTGTGTGGATGGTGTTCAGTACCAAGGACAGGCATGTGTATATCTGTGTGGATGGTGTTCATCACCAAGGACAGGCGTGTGTATCTGTGTGTGGATGGTGTTCAGTACCAAGGACAGGCATGTGTATATCTGTGTGGATGGTGTTCAGTACCAAGGACAGGCATGTTTACTTGTGTGTGGATGATGTTCAGTACCAAGGACAGGCATGTTTACTTGTGTGTGGATGGTATTCAGCACAAAGAGATGGTTTGACAACAAACTGCCAAAATATACATGTTTGTGTGTTCGACTCCCACACTTTTTCAAATACTGAGAGTAGTGTTGTCCTTTCTAAAAGAGTTTGGTATGACCATGAAAAGTCATCACACTATGTTCCGACAGTGTCGGTGCTTCTTATTCTAATACCTTAAGTCATCTAGGCGTAGACTTGAGTGTTTGAAAGTGCATTGAGTGATACAAAATACACCAAGCAAGGTCTAGCTTCAAAAACTACTGCTCTCTCCTTTTCAATTACTAGTAGTATCATCCTGAGTTTTTGCCCATGGTGACCAAACGAAAGCACATAGAGTTCCGGCTTCTCCTGGAACAAGTTGAATAGACAGCCGGTAGCCCTCTTGCCAATCAGAGAAGAATTGTTGGTTTCGTTCTAAAGAGGCAAGAAAAGTACAAACGGCTGTTAATCGTCAGTATAATACCGCACACTCCTTTTCAATTATCATCCCGAGTTGCCCATGGTAGCCATAAGAAATCACATAGCGTTTCGTCTTCTCCTGGCACAAGTTGAATAGACAGCCCTCTCGCCAATCAGAGAAGAATTGTTGGTTTCATTCTAAAGCTGCATGAAAAGTACAATACCGCACACTCCTTTTCAATTATATCATCCTGAGTTTTTGCCCATGGTAACCAAAAGAAATCACATAGCGTTTCGGCTTTTTCTGGAACAAGTTGATAGACAGTCGGTAGCTCTCTCGCCAATCAGAGAAGAATTGTTGCTTTCACTCTAAAGCTGCATGAAAAGTACAAACGGCTGTTAATCGTCAGTACAATACCGCACACTCCTTTTCAATTACTAGTATCATCCTGCGTTTTTGCCCATGGTGACCAAACGAAATCACATAGAGTTCCGGCCTTTTCTGGCACAAGTTGAATAGACAGCCGGTAGCCCTCTCGCCAATCAGAGAAGAATTGTTGATTTCATTCTAAAGCTGCATGAAAAGTACAATACCGCACACTCCTTTTCAATTATCATCCTGAGTTTTTGCCCATGGTAACCAAAAGAAAGCACATAGAGGTCCGGCTTTTTCTGGCAGAAGTTGTCTCGCCAATCAGAGAAGAATTGTTGATTTCATTCTAAAGCTGCATTAAAAGTACAGACGAATGTTAATCGTCAGTACAATACCGCACACTCCTTTTCAATTATCATCCTGAGTTTTTGCCCATGGTAACCAAAAGAAATCACATAGAGTTCCGGCCTTTTCCGGCACACGTTGAATAGACAGCCCTGTAGACAAGACGCAGTCTCTGGCTTTATTCTGGCTGCCGACTCCATCGCAGACGAACGCCGCTCACTGGTCGTCCGCCCCGCTGAAGTCTGTTCTTCAAGCCGCGTATTTTTTTTGTTTCGCATAACCGGTAAACCGCCTTTTTAGGCATACATTTAAGTACAAGACCGGAACTGACTGGACTAAGGTTTTAACCACTCACACCAGGAAGGGCCCCTACTGTTTTCGATAACGCGGTGGGTTCTTTAACGTGCGTGGGGTGTGGCTCTCCCAAACACGGGACCTCTTAACGTCCTTCCGACCCGAAGCTAGGTACTAGGTATTGATTTACACCTGAGTGAAGTGAGGAAAGTCCTGTAAAGTGCGGTGACAAGATCGGTGACATCGGGCAGGATTCGAACCCGGGACCTCTTAGGTCTGAGCCGAACACTCTGCCGTCACACCCCTTCCAACTCAACCATGTTCAACAACAGCTTTCTTTTGCCTTCCGTTACCAACGAGACATCAGAGGGAGACTTCACCAGTCAGATTCCCTGTGTCCTGTGGCACTTACAAAACAATTCGTCCTACGACCAAGCCCAAGTCCAGGAAGCCTGCTCCGTGTACCCGGACCTCACGAAGATGGGGACAGGAACAACTGCCGTCTTTTGGCTGGCAGGACTTCATATCATCTTTTCTAACTTGGCTGTTCTCTGGGCAATCGTTCGAACACCAGAGCTCGGCAAACAACTCTACCTCTTCATGGCAAACCTCGCCGTGGCAGACTTGTTGGCAGGTATTGCGCTTCTCGTACGGTGTCAAGCTGTAGACGGAGTAGGATTGGCCAGACTGTATTTTATAATGAACGTTGGGACTTTCCTAGCATATAGTCAGATGATGTCTGCATCAGCACTATGTTTACTGTCTATAGGCTGTTATGTTGCTATAAGACATCCTATATTTTCCTACACCCATGCTCACAGTGCCAAACGCGACGCTGGCGTGGCCATTGTTTCTTCATGGCTTGTTGTTTCCTTGTTTGGGTTCGCGCCCAGTATGGGTTGGAACTGTCTAGATATGCCAAACTTAAAGTGCTTCAACTTAAATCATGGAGGGTACGGCTATCTTGTATTTACCACAATCCTCTCGCTTGCCTCTGTCATGCTGTTTACGAATATAAGTGTGTTCATAGCCGTCAAAGAACGGCAAAAGAGAAGGCTTGGGCAGCCAGGGGGGCACAACGATCCGGTACAAAACGGCGCATCGCAAGATCAGCCCAACGACGCAGCAGAAAGAAAATACCAAGAAAGTGCACAGAAGGCCAGGACTGTTATGATCCAGGTAGTAGTGGCCTTTATATTTTGGCTGTTCCCCATTATATTCATCCCAGTGTGCCGTTGGGCTGGGGAGAAGTGTCCGCTTCCAACCGGGCCGTCCGGAGCGGGTCTGCTGATGGTGTTGAACTCGGCGATTAATCCAGTCGCGAGCATCATCCGCTCACCGGACTTACGAGCGAGCCTCCGCCAAGATGCTACGGCTGTCTATCGGGCAGTTGTCAATGTGGTACGCCGGGGAAACCGCGTGAACCCACAGGACGAACAAATCCCGGCCCCAAATCAGCCTGGCGGTGCCGGGGCGGCTTCTGGGAGGGAACGAAACATGGCAACAAACCAGCCCGCCACAGGCCAGCCCGCCACAGGCCGGCCCGCCACAGGCCAGCCCGCCGCTACAGGCCAGCCCGCCACAGGCCAGCCCGCCGCTACAGGCCAGCCCGCCGCTACAGGCCAGCCCGCCGCTACAGGCCAGCCCGCCACAGGCCAGCCCGGCGCTACAGGCCAGCCCGGCGCTACAGGCCAGCCCGGCGCTACAGGCCAGCCCGCTACAGGCCCGAAGGTAATTCTCTCTATCCACGGTATGGCAGACAGTCATGCCATTGTTGAGATTGACTGAACTTTAATTGAGCTCTAGACAGGAACCTTAACACAGAAAATCAACATGTTGACTGTGAGTCATATGGACAACAGTGGTTTATAATTCTTTACTAGATGTTGTAAATGGCACGGTAGTGTTCTCTATGATTTAATCCAGCAAAATGTAAATATAAAATGAATGTAACGTCATGACACTGTTGTCATCAGTTTCCCATCGAATGTAAATACAAAATGTGTGGGTGTTCAACCTCCAAACTTTAATGTGCTGTGTTGTGTTTTGTTGTATGGACGTTTATCTGCCGTTTGTCCTTTTCTTGCGGCTTTAGAATGCAACCTATTGGCAAGTACATTCAACTTGTGGCAAACAAAATTAGTCGCTTCAAGGACCTGTAGTATAAAGTCCTTGGTCGCTTATGTTATTTCTTTTGGTTACTATAGACACCAACTCAGGCTAATGTACATGTGTGCATGAAGTGATAGAAATGTGCTGCATTGTATAGTCGTTTATCAGCCGTTTGTACTTTTCGTGTGGCTTTAGGATGGAACCAATTGGCAAGTTAAGTCTATTCAATTGTGGCAGATGCAAATGTACATATCAAGCACATACCAATTTGGTGTTGTGGCACAAATAGATTCCCCTGATACCTGATGATGGTTGCACATTGTTAGTAATTAGCAATAAAGATGTGAAAAAGCACTTCAAACTAAGAATGCCTTTTTGCCTTGATGTCCCTCTGTTGTAATGTAGGTCAAAGTCCAAATCCTTTCTGAACCAGATAGCTCGGTACCCACATCATTGGCCACACAGCTTTGTGCAATCTCCATAGAAGGGACTCGTCCACTGGTAGTGTTGTGTGCGTGTGTGTGTGTGTGTGTGTGTGTGTGTGTGTGTGTGTGTGTGGTGTTCAGCACCAAGGACAGGCATGTTTACCTGTGTATGGATGGTGTTCAGCACCAAGGACAGGCATGTGTATCTGTGTGTGTGTGTGGATGGTCTTCAGTACCGAGGACAGGCATGTGTATCTGTGTGTGTGTGGATGGTGTTATACAGAATACACCATGCAAGGTATAGCTTCAAAAACTACTGCTCTACCCACTTGGCCATTGCACTACTAGTATTGTGTGGGTAGTGTTGTGAGCAAATTTTAAACAATGTTCAATAATCAATAGATGATTATCAATCTGAGAAATCGCTAAAAATTGCTTTGGCTCAATTTGAATGTTTCCACCAATCAAATACACTAACCAATCAGCACCAAGGACAGCTATGTGGGCATAACCCAAAATCCTTTTATTGTTAGTTTTTCTGACATGCAACAAACTATTGTCGTTTTTTAAAATAAAATACAGACAATGTTATTTGTGCAAACACAAAGTATTTAATCAGGAGTTACAATCTGTGAGAAGCAGCAGCAATGCTGTCCTCCCGTGGAGCAGTGAGGCCCTCTATCAGTTCACAACAAAACTGCAGAGGTTTATGCATTAATTTACCAATATATCATAACAAGATGATGGCATACCACCCACACCCAAGTTTTTTGATAATTGATTTTAAGTTTGCAATTTTTCACGTACACAAATGAAATGTTTTTCAAACTTTGTCACTTGAGAAGAAAAAAAGTTGTTGTCCCAGTGAATTTTTCTTTAAACGCTAAAAATGCAAGCTGCTCCTGTGTCACTAAAAGAATCTCTGCAAAATTCCACAATTTTGCTATACTGCTTGAACAGTGACATTAATATGATATAGTACAGCTTAATATACACATTACAATACTATACACAGTGATAATCTCAACTTGGATGATGTGCAGTTTACTTCTTCTTCTTCTTTTTCCCTTTCTTTCCACTCTTCTTGCCCTTTTTCCCCTTCTTTCCCTTCTTCCCTCCCCCATCATCCTCATCGTCCCCTTTAGCAGCCTTTGCTCTCTTCTTCCCCAGTGGCGTTTTCTCATTCCAGCTCTGAAAAGTGGGGGGACAATAAGTTAGTTCATGGACGATATAGAAAATTCTTATGTGTCTAATGCTCTGGTATTGATTTCCTGAGTAATTGTGTCAAGAACCTGACAAATATTCAACTTGAAACACTGTTAAAGGCATCCGGTGCAGTTTTTAGGGCTTGGGAACTGGATTTTTTAAAGCTAATATTCTAGTCATTAATTTTTATCTATATACTGAGTTGAAACCACACTATCCCAGTGTATATTGACCCTCATGGAGCAAAAATTCCCAAAATTCTGACGAAAAATGGTTACTGAAAGGCCCCTGGGCTGATTTTTAGGGTACCACCTAGAAAATAAAGGACTTATCTTGGGGATTGTTCCTGCAGTTTTGAATGCCCAAAGTATGAAATGCTGACTCAAATGTGCTAATGTGAAGCAGCATGTGTCAATATCAGACACATTTCCTTATCCAGAATATTTCCAGTTTTGCCGCCCAGAAACTGCACTGGATGCCTTTAAAACTGTCTCTAATGTAGCTCAACAAGATCAATGAGTAAATTGCAGGTATCTGCCTGTATGGTACCACAGAAACAATGAGATTAGACTAACATCAACAGAACATATAGACTAACAGAAAACCTGAAACAATTCAGCTCCAAACTTTGAGCCAATCAAAACTCTTTTGTAACTACGGTAACCACCTGCCTGACCAATCATAGCTGAGCCTGCCTATTCCTGTCTATTTCTTTTTGCCCTTTTTCTTGTTCTTGTCGTCTTCTTCATCTTCGTCATCTTCTGCCATGGCCGCAGCCTTGGCTTTAGAGAGAGGGGTGACCTCAAACCAGTCCTAATAAGGGTTCAACACAGCTAAAGCTGAAGCTAGCCCCCAATAGACCAGTTTGCCTTTCACTGATCACAATGTAATGGACCTATACCAGTATTACGTCACAGTTTGTTTACCTGTTCTAAAGAACATTCTAGAACGGTCAGTTACAGAATAAAGATCATTTCAAAGTTTTCAAAGTAAGGTATGTCAAATTTTTGCTGCGTCTAGTTGTGTTGACAGTCAGCATTGCATGCCGCATGGTTGATTTATTTGTGACATTAGACGAAAGTAGTACTGTATTAAAAGAATTATACATGTATTAGGCTAACGCTACACAAACACACACTGCGTTACGCACCCCTGTACAATATAAACGTTGATTGACCGGCATTCATTGCGGTAAACAAACTGTGACGTAATAATGGCATAGGTCCATTGCTTATGTCACAGGGGGGATATTTCAGATAGAACACCATTTTAGAACAGGCTTTCGTTTGTGTTGTCCACCCTGGCAGATTTACTGACGTGTGTAACTCTGATTTCCAAAAGTTCCTGACCTGATGGGCGCCTACAATAAGTGTAAAGCTTATTGATACTTTGCTGAAGGATGGCCGTCCCTTTTTTCCTTCCACCCAACCTTACTAGATAGCCAATTCTGGTATATGAGAGCAGAATGCAGACCATTACAGTGATCTGCCAGGGAGGACACTGCAAGCTTTAGAGAGAGGGGTGATCTCAAACCAGTCCTAATAAGGGTTCAACACAGCTAAGACTGAAGCTAGCATCTAATTCCCTGACTAGCTATACTGGTAGTCATTGACTTCAGATACTCAAACTAAGCCATGCCTATGCTTGAAGAACTGAACTATGCTTGACTACACATTAATTCCTACTGCAAGGGATTCAATGTGAAATAAAGATCTTGAGAAATTTCAAAAGATGCAAATTGAATAGATCTAAACTGTATGTCTTAATAGGATCAGTATTGATAGTAATACAAAGCTTATTGTTGTTCAACCTCCTCCCTGCTGCCTAATCAAAAACAGATGTGATGCTTACCTTAGCAAGTTATCAGTTATTAGGTTCATTCAGAACTTCTGTGTCTTGTTATTTGATGTTGTATAAGGAAAGAAAATCCTATAATATAAAGGTGAGGAATGGATGTAAAGTGTGTGCAGTACCTTGAAGGCCTCCTCTTCCTCCTTGTATATCGGATCTATCCTGGCTAAGGGACTGATGAACTCCACAGACGTCAGCGGCCTCTTGGACAACTGCAACAGAACAAATATAAATTGTTTCCCTTTTTTATCGATCCCATCAAACTAGTCATGCTAACTATGCTGACATCTTGAAAAGGTGATGTCAACCCTGGAAGGATTGACAGTGTAAATCTTAGAGTGAACAAATAAAGAATTGTATTGTGACATACATGTACACGAGATAGATATTGTTAGCTTCAGTGCACTGTGAGCCATGTAACACCTATATATATATATATAGCTCCAATGCACAGTAAGGTGACAGATGGCCACCAAAACATTGGCTCATGTAAAACGAATGGTCATGAATTCTATGGCCCCCAACAACTGTGGAATAACCTGTCACTAAAGCAAGGTATGACTTTGTGACTGGTAAAATTTATTCAGGAATTGTGATGTCATGATCGAATGGAGAGCTGAAATTGTGTGAGGTTTCCGTGCTTTGTATACCCAGCATACCCTGAAAATAGGTTGTTATGTACCTGAGTGTTACTGCTGGTGAAATACTAAAACAACTTGAATATCCAGGTGTCTAACCTGTTGGACGCGTCTGTCTGTGAGCACCTGCTGCACAGCTGTCCACATCTGCGCAGGCGTGTACCCGTCCGTCACCTTGGACAGCGAGCTGACGTCCAGGTGGTTGGTCAGGATCCCCTGCCCCTTCTGGATCATTGACTGCCACATCACTGCAAACACAAGCATGGACAGTTATAAACGCATCTGATAGCATAGCCATAGCATGTCGGCAGAATGTACTGTGCCTGTGTGAAACCCTGATTTTTTTACGGTTTTTGTTTGATCATGGAATGCCACATCACTGCAAACATCAGCATCTGATTCAACAGTTTTAAAAACTACGAAAGTAACATTGCAAAGTTCTGTTTATTCTTACACATTCATATGTATGGTGAGCAGGCTCTCCAGCTCAGTACTACAAAATGTAACCCAACACTGCTACTGTAACAGTACTAGTTGCCATGGTGACAGATATCTGGTTCAGGTCGTTGACCTTATTGGTTTGGAGAAGAAGAAGAGGAAACTGAGCAAAAACAATACGCTTTCCTTTGGTAAACATAATCAGCACCAAGGACAGGGATAACATTGGGCAGAGACTGACATCTTCTGGACACTGTCCTTGGTGCTGAATGGTTAATACTAAAAAGTATATGTTGCTTTATGAAAAAAAAAACAGTTACTCAAGCAACTGTATATGGGTTTGAAATAGTCAGACATTTCAGGAAGCATCAGGTACCCTTTGTCAGTGACAGTACTGACACTGGAGACTTGTCAGAAACTGCATGTTTTCAAAACCATACAGAGTTGCTTGAGTGTTTTTTGGCATATCCCTGGATGTCTCTGACGTATACCCTGTTTTTTTTCACAATTTGCCTAACTTCTCTACTACAAACTGAAACTTACAGAAACGTGAGGCGTAGTCTGGCCGTGGGATGAGGATGATTTTCTGGTACGAGCCTGTCAGTCCCTTCAGCTCACAGTCGAAGGGCTGGCGGGACGTCCCGACTATCACAACACGGTCCTCCGCTTTCATACCTTTGATGGCTTTCGGGAGGTCCTTCTTTAGTCTCTTGGGGTCAGTCTGGGGGAAAAACATAATAAGAATGCTTTAGATAATAAGAATGTTGACACTGTGTGGTTGGCTGGTGAAGTTGCTGAGACTCTAACCCACAGGGGTATTAACATTTGCTGTGCACAAGAACCACAGGACAGAGGCAAATGGCAAGCTGCCATTAAGCCCCAGCATCAGTGTGCAAGCATGTGTCGTCTAACCCTCAGATGATGGGAACAACAGACTATAAACCAGAGAGAGAGTATTTAGATTTCTTTGATGGTTCACCAAGACATTTCAAAATCCTTAATAGTATTTTGCTCCATACCCTATCTTACTAGTAAGTCATGTTATGGACTACATGAATTTTACATGACTGTTGCAATGAAAGCAATCGTACTGTGCAGTTTTTCTTCTAAATTCTAAACAAGAATCATTTGGAGGTTGGAGGATGACGTACCGGATCAGTCTTGGGGACTTTCTTCAAAAACGTCTTCTCAGCGTCTCCTATGAAGATAACAGAGGGCTGCAACTGCCGGGCAACCTGGGAACAAGAACAACAGAGCAGAAATTAAAAATTATGTCTTGTTCCCACGCAACTATTCCATCAATAAATACATGATTCAAGTCATTGTAAAAGGTGGACTTTGACCTAGAGCTTTCAACCAGTCACTCTGGTCTTCCTTCCAGTAGACTCACCAGAAACCTCTGACCCAGTGTTGACGTCACACTTCAAAGAAACCATGTGACAAGCCTCACTGGGTCAGTCTACTGAGGAAGACCAGAGTGACTGGTCAAAAGCTCCAGGTAGAGGACTTTTTGTGTTGGATCGAAAGTTTTAACTTCAAACAAGACGCAGTTCCTTTAAGAAAGCAGTCGTACCTTGAAGACCATGTGCATCATCATGGAGAGGCCGCTCTTGCCCGGGTACTTCCCGGCGATGTTGGTGCAGGTCAGATCAAACAAGTTGGCGCCGGTCTCCGTGCAGATGGCGTGAACAAGCATCTTTTTCCCGGTGCCCCGCGGCCCGGTTAGAAGGAGCGATTTCACCAGAGGGGCCTTTTCATGGACAGCCTGGGATCCTGGTGGGGTACACGTGTGGGCAGTGAGTAAAGGTTTTTACACAACCAAGTCTTTTATTCAGCCGATGTTTTGGTGACCGTCTGTCACCTTCCTCAGGGCAATTCTGACTGGTTCACACTGCACTGCAGCACAGGAGTTGCTGCTATAGATGCATTTCAAAACGCACAATATTTACATATCTACACAAATGCGTGGTTACAAGGAACTGTATCCACAATGCGGTCCCAAAGATACATGTGTGGGCAGTGTTGTGAGCAAAAACAATGTCCAACTATAAAGGTAACATTTGCAAGACCAAATACATTAACCAATCAGCACCGAGGACAGGGATGTGGACATAACCCCAAATCCTTTTTTGTTTAGTTTCATCTGTTTTTTTAGTTTATTTTTCAATTCTAAGATATTATCAGCACAATGGTTTAAGAAGATAATGACCAGCCCACACTACAACAACAAACATTCACCCACCCAGTGGAAGGATGCCGTACTCCGTTACGACCCTGCGCACGTCGTGTAGAGACGGCATGGGCTCGATGTTAGCTGTGCGCAGGGTGGTGCCGAGGTAACTGTACTCCCCAAGGTAGTCCGACATGTGCACTTTGGGACACCGGACCAGGATTCCCTCCTGTACCAACTCTTCATACAGCGACTCGATAGTCCTGGGGAAAAAAGCAACAAGAAGAAGGAATTATGTCTGATTATCTGTACCTGTAAGAATATTGGATACTGAACAGGACTATTTCCTGAGAGGGCTATTTACATCATGGCCCACCACCCTTCACTCAACCGCGACAGGGGCCAACATCGTCTACCAGCTACCTTTGACCCAGTGTTGACATTACACTTCAAAGAAGCCATGTGACAAGCCTCACTGGGTCAGTCTACTAAGGAAGACCAGAGTGACTAGTCAAAAGCTCTAGGTGAGAGAACTTTTTGTGTTGGATCTAGTTTTAACTCTAAACATGATCCATACCTGTCAGCAGTGAGATCCTTCTCCTTCTTTCCCTTCTTGCCTTTCTTCCCACTCTTCTTCCCCTTCTTCTTCTGTTAGAGGAAAACAGAGAAAAAGAAATGTTACTATATGATGGGAGTCAGCAGTTGTAGATATTGTTTTTTTGAAATGTGTGAAGTTTCAGCCAATCAGAAGATGCAACCAGAGGCATGAACCAATCAGCACCATTAAACAATCAGCACCATTAACCAATCAGCACCAAGGACAGGGATGACTTTGACCAATCAGTGCAGCAAACAGTAGTGCACATTTGTGATGACATAACACCATACAGCAAGACATTTTACACCACTTTTGGAGTGCGTTGAAATAGAAAAGTTTGCTATACAACATACATGTGGTGCCTGTGCTAAGTTTCTCATCATCATTTTGCTTTGTAGTGCAGTGTTTGAAATTCATGGTACATTCATGCGTGTTTGGTGTACAAACTTTTCTCTGTGCAACTGTTTCTATCTGACCTACACTTAAAGCACTAACTAAAGACTGACCATTTTTTTTGTAGTTTCTTAAGAACAGTAGTGATAAGAGTAGTGGTATATGGACACATTACCGGCGATTTCCTCCTTTTCTTAATGGGAGTACCAAGAAACGAGTCATAGGAGTTTCTACTCCTACTTCTAGATCTACTCCTTTTACGCAGCTTGCATCGAGATGGGAAAACATATTAAACGTCGGAGTAAAGACTGTAGTACAGCGATACATGTTCAACTTGTCAAAGGAACTCACAATACAGTCTTAGGCCACAACAATTCATTTTGCGGACATCATAAAATGAGAGGGCTAGGAAGAAAACTCGAATATGGCTGTATTTACTACTTAACACTGAGTCCACTGAAGCATCAACCAGGTCCTCAGACTTTGCTTTCATTAGGCTTTTCTAGTTAACCATATTTTAAAAAATCCGAGAACGGTTAAACAAATCAAATCAAATTGGTGTGGCCTTAAGTTAGAATATACATAATAGAAACTTGAAAGTTTTCTTTTGGAGTTCTACCAGTTCTGAAAGACCTCTGTAGCAACTCTGAGTTGTTGTACAACAAATACGTGTCATTTTACTAAATGTTGTCACTGAAGAATTAGAGGAATAACACAAGAGACTGGAACCTACCTTCTTCTTTCCGCTCTTCTTTCCTTTCTTTCCCTTCTTCCCCTTGTCTCTTTCCACAGCCTGAAAAATGGATGACAAGTACATGTATGAGCTAAAATTCTAGAAAAAGGGATATAATCTCAAACATTGATAATTCAACATTGGAAACCATAACTGTTACAGAAAGCTAATAGTCACAGAAATAAAACTAGATGCTTTAAAAACTGCTGTGTTTCCTTGGGGAGTATTACTGTATATTTTCAAAGTTGCCAGGTTTGAAAGCAATCCATAGAAGAAGGGCAGTCTGACAGAGCTGCCTGTATCTGTATCACTGTTATAACTTTCCTTTGGTCTGTTTTATCAGTATAGCCGGTTTAACTTCCCTTTGGTGTAACTGACCAACTTCACACGCATATGGTGGGCGGCAGCTAGATTCTGATACATCACATAGAACGACCTGTTACACCCAACCTTTGCACATTTAATTGCAGGAGTTGTTTAAAGCTTTCTAGTGATGCACAGCACGAAAACAGATATTTAAGCAAAATTTACGACATCCGTATTGAGACTTTAAAGACAGGGAAATATTTAAGCAGAATTTAAGATCGATTAAAGTGTACTGAAAAAGAAATCTAATCTTTACGAAGGATTTTCGCAGTTGTAAATGTAACGTATTACGGCATGTTTCTTTACGCACGGTTTACAGATACTGAAATATTCAGTTCCGACAAATATGTTAAACTTATATGTCCCAGAAAGGTATAGGAAATGTTTCGTATTTCTGTTTGAAAACTTAAGTCAAATTTGAAACATGAGTAAATCAATCAGGTATATTTTTGATTGTTTTTTCTACGCACAATTTAAAGCAGGACGGAAAAGACGCCGCATAAATCATCGAGAGCCTGTGCCTAGAGCTCTGTTTCCTTTCAACGCCTGACATGAATTGTAGCAGACCTCGGTGCACGCAAATACAAAAATTTTTCGCGTTGTGTTTTTATGGCTTACCAACAAACATATGACGTGTTTAATCTTCCTCTCCGCACACTTTCAGTGTACGGTGGTCAGACTTTCCCTCTTCAGCTTATATGTTCCCAAAAGTTTTATTCAACAAATATACGGCACGTTTAATCTTTCTCTATGCACGTTTTAAACGAACGGGGGGATAGCTTATATGCTTCCGAAAACAATATGAAAGGTAGCGTTTATTCAACAACAATACGACGACAATACGACGTGTTTAATCTTCCCCAACGCGCATTTTAATTGATATGTTTCCAAAAGCTATGGATGATATGTAGCGTTTTTTTCAGCAAACATACGCTGTGTTACATCTTTTCCTACAGGTATTTTAAGTGAACGGGGAGGTACCTCTTCCCTTTAGCTTATATGTTCACAAAAACTATATGAAAGGTAACGTTTATTCAACAAATATACGACGCGTTTAATCTCTCTACGCACACTTTAAGCGAACGAGGGGAGAACCTCCCCCCCTTTAGCTTATATATTCCCAAAAGCTATATGAAATAAAGCGTTTATTCAACAACAATAAGGCGTGTTTAATCTTTCCATACGCGCATTTTGAGTGACGTTGGCTAATATATTCCCAAAAGCTATATGAAACGTAGCGGTTAGTCAACAAACATACGGCGTGTTTAATCTTACCTTACGCGTATTTTAAGTGACGTTGGCTTATATGTTCCCGAAAGCTAAAGGAAATGTAACGTCTATTCAACAAACATACGACGTGTTTAATTTTTCTGTACGCGTATTTTGAATGACGCTGGCTTATATGTTCCCAAAACCTCTATGAAACGATGCGTTTATTCAACAAATATACGACGTGTTTAATCTTTCTCTACGCACGCTTTAACCGAACGGAGGGAGAACCTCCCCCTTTAGCTTAATATGTTCACGAAAACAATATGAAAGGTAGCGTTTATTCAACAAATATACGACGCATTTAATCTTTCTCTACGCACACTTTAAGCGAACGGAGGGAGAACCTCCCCCCTTTAGCTTATATGATCCCGAACACAATATGAAAGGTAGCGTTTATTCAACAACAATACGGTGACAATACGACGTGTTTAATCTTCCCCAACGCGCAGTTTAATTGATATGTTTCCAAAAGCAATGGATGATATGTAGCGTTTTTTTAACAAACATACGCTGTGTTATATCTTTCCCTACGAATATCTTAAGTGAACGGGGAGGTACCTCTTCCCTTTAGCTTATATGTTCACAAAAACTATATGAAAGGTAACGTTTATTCAACAAATATACGACGCGTTTAATCTTCCTCTACGCACACTTTAAGCGAACGAGGGGAGAACCTCCCCCCTTTAGCTTATATATTCCCAAAAGCTACATGAAATAAAGCGTTTATTCAACAACAATAAGGCGTGTTTAATCTTTCCATACGCGTATTTTAAGTGACGTTGGCTTATATATTCCCAAAAACTCCCTGAAACGTAGCGTTTATTCCACAAACATACGACGTGTTTAATCTTACCTTACGTGTTTTGTAAGTGATGTTTGCTTATATGTTCCCGAAAGATAAAGGAAATGTAGCGTTTATTCAACAAACATACGACGTGTTTAGTTTTTCCATACGTGCATTTTAAGTGACGTTGGCTTATATATTCCTAACAACTCCATGAAACGTAGCGTTTATTCAACAAACATACGACGTGTTTAATCTTACTTTACACGTACTTTAAGTGAAGTTAGCTTATATTTTCCCGAAAGCTATATAAAATATAGCGTTTAGTCAACAAACATACGTCATGTTTAGTTTTTCCTTACGTGCATTTTAAGTGACGCTGGCTTATATATTCCTAAAAACTCCCTGAAACGTAGCGTTTATTCAACAAACATACGACGTGTTTAATCTTACCTTACGTGTTTTGTAAGTGATGTTTGCTTATATGTTCCCGAAAGATAAAGGAAATGTAGCGTTTATTCAACAAACATACGACGTGTTTAGTTTTTCCATACGCGCATTTTGAGTGATGTTGGCTTATATATTCCCAAAAGCTATATGAAACGTAGCGGTTAGTCAACAAACATACGGCGTGTTTAATCTTACCTTACGCGTATTTGAAGTGACGTTGGCTTATATGTTCCCGAAAGCTAAAGGATATTTAACGTTTATTCAACAAACATACGACGTGTTTAATTTTTCTGTACGCGTATTTTAGATGACGCTGGCTTATATGTTCCCAAAACCTCTATGAAACGATGCGTTTATTCAACCATGGAGGTAGAAAAAAGAGACCTCCATGATTCAACAAACATACGACGTGTTTAATCTTAGTTTAGGTAAACGGGAAGTGATCTCTTCCCTTCAGCTCATATGTTCCCAAAAGTTGTATATAATTTTGCGTTATTCTATTTTGTCTCTGTATTCAAACTGGCAAACACTGTCCGTCCGTAACATGTTTCTGATGTTACGTACTCCGTCCTGGAATTTTTAGGCGGACAATTCGGGTGTGAAAGTACGAGACCGTTGTTTCAGGATGCACAAATCAGTTGTCGGCGGCGAATGTAATGAGAAATGAATGTAAATGTAAAAGTTGTTTATAAAAACATGAAACAAACAATATCTGCGGTGTGTTTCGGTAAGATGCGCTGAGAAGGCATGGTGTTTTTCAAAATGTAAATTTATTCAGTGCCAAGCTGTGAAAAAACAACCCAGGGATTCAAATGCAAGTTAATCGCCATATGGGGGAGCCGATATCTGCCAGATGGTGTGTCATGTGACAGGGTATTATCCAATGACAGACAACGGTGGGATTTTGAAATCTACTGGATATGCAAGACGCAAGCACCAGGGCTAGCATTTTACAGGGCGCCTTTTTGAAGACAAGTACGGGATAGAAGATTGGACCAATTCCATCAGGACTCACTGCAGGTTATGTACGAGATTCACTTGGGTTTAATCACCCTGAACCCCGACGGAACGGACACAAAACTAGGGCACATGGTCCTCGTTCTGTACAAGTGTACAACGGATTGGAGTGGAGATATGGAACACGGCACTGCACGGCACGGAATGAGAAAACATCACGACCGTATATCTGTATCGGCGACCAAGACCGGGAGTCATATCGGTATCTGTATTCGCGAAACTGAGCGGATTACTTCTCCAAGCCTGCGGTGGCCAAATGGACAAGAGTGCTCTTTTAAAGTAAACTCTACCTTTGCCTAACGACGTTGGATTCGGAATTCTAGACTTGGATACAGCGCAGAATCTTGAAGGAACTTAAATTGCACGGACACAGTGACTTATCGCTCGAGCTCAGCCGGCTGCATCAACGGGAACAAAGACTACACGACTTGGTCACTAGCCTGGTTTCCAGTCTACCGGGTATGGAGCGGCTTTCTTTGGGGATCCAGGACCTCTTCGCCGCCGGAGTAAGCCAGGCTCCCCGGTACGTTTCGCATCGATATCGTGCCGCTAAACTCTATCCAGGGAGCCTAACTTCAACAGGACGGCAGGCCCGAAGATAACCCACCCAAACCACGACAGGACTGGACACCAAAATGCCACAAATACCTCTGACATACGCAGAATAAACGGCAAGTAAATGCAACAGAACACGCCAACGTTACGCACACTTAATGGGTAATAAAGACGCAGTTTAAGCTGCTGAAAGTCAACTGAAAATCCGAAAAATAAGCACCATATACGCAACAAATGATTACCTTTACACACACGTATATTGGCCGTAAAAGTGCTTCAATTAGAAATAAACGTGAACTTTAAATACGTTATAAGAGCATTTTAAAAAGTATTTATGACAACTTTAAGCAGCTGAAAGGCTACGTGAAAACCGGAAAATACGGATCAATCCGCACCTTTCCGTCATCTTTACACACACTTATATGAGCCGTAATAAATGCTTGAAGAATGAAAATACGTCAACTTTACTTACAATTTAGAAATATTTTCATCCTTATTTAAGACATCTTTAAGTGCTTAAAGGCTACGTGAAAACCGGAAAATAAGGATCCATCCGCACCTTTCCGTCAACTTTACACATACGTATATCATCCTTAAAAATGCTTAAATAATAAAAATACGTCAACTTTACATACAATTTAAGACTATCTTTATCATTATTTAAGACATCTTTACACACACTTATATGAGCGGTAATAAATGCTTAAAGAATGAAAATACGTCAACTTTACTTACAATTTAGAAATATTTTCATCCTTATTTAAGACATCTTTAAGTGCTTAAAGGCTACGTGAAAACCGGAAAATAAGGATCCATCCGCACCTATCCGTTATCTTTACACATACGTATATTACCCTTAAAAATGCTTAAACAATAAAAAAACGTTAACTTTACTTACAATTTAAAAATATTTTAATCATCATTTAAGACATCTTTAAGTGCTTAAAGGCTACGTGAAAACCGGAAAATAAGGATCCATCCGCACCTATCCGTCATCTTTACACATACGTATATCATCCTTAAAAATGCTTAAATAATAAAAATACGTCAACTTTACATACAATTTAAGACTATCTTTATCATTATTTAAGACATCTTTAAGTGCTTAAAGGCTACGTGAAAACCGGAAAATAAGGATTCATCCGCACCTACGGAAAGACCACGTAACGTTGATCTTTACGTACTCGTATAAAACGTGTATAGATGCGTAAAGACGGAATATACGTTGACTTTAAGCATAGTTTAAGCATCCGTAAATACCGTTTTTCGTGCCGTGATGATGCCCCAACTATGCTTTTGGTGGCAAGGATTTCTACTCTACAATAGTTCTTGGAAAATATGAGTAACAACAATCACTCACGGCTTTAAGATTCTTGAGCTCCTCCCTCATGAGTTCGTCCACCTGCAGCCGGACCTCTCCCTCCACCTCCTTCCGCTTCTCCTCCTTGATCAGTTCAGCGTCGTGCTTCTGGCTGAAGTTGTCAGACTCGTCGCGCTCCTTCCACACACCTGGGGAGACATGTGTTAACCAATCAGCACCAAGGACAGGGATGGCACTGGCCAATCAGTGCAATCAAAAAAAAAATTGGTAACCAATCAGCACCAAAACAGTCAGAATATGCAATGAATGCATTAGCAAATCAGCACCAAGGACTGGATAGACTTTGGCCAATCATTGCAACTATATCAACAAAAGAGGTGTTGGTAGCCACTCAGTAACAAGGACAGAGGTTACAATCAATCAGAATATGCAAACAAATGCATTGAACAATCAGCACCAAGGACAGGGATGACTTTTGCCAATCAGTGCAATCAGCAAAAACACTGATAATATAAACAACAGAAGTATTAGTAGCTTTCAGCACCAAGGACAGAGGCTCTTACATGCAATCAGGTCTTGGTATATGAACTGTTATTATGAGAAATATTGCAGATGTGTTCTCACCTTGAAACTGGGTGTTTCCCTCTGAAAGGGATGGAACAAACTCAGATGGGGCCAACTTGAAGCCTGGCTCCTCCTCCTGGCATCATGGAGAAAAGTTATAGGAGTTAGACACCAACTTCTGTACTGGACTGTTGTTTCCTTCATTCATAAAACATAACACTGAAATAAATATGCTAATAAAAGTTTTGAGCTACTTCGGTGAAGGTTAGACATCCAGGTAATACGATACGACAAAAAACAGTACTCAAGCAACTGGATATGATTTTTATCCAGTTGCTTAAGTAGCTATTTTTTTTTGGGGGGGGGGGGCATAAGATTTGAGCTACTTTAAGGGATAAAGCACTAAGAATCACATAGATTTGCAGTCTTACAATCTTGTATCACATATTATGTGTGTTATTCATGAATATAAAGACAGGACAAGACATCACAATTGACACCACATTGTGAAACCATTGAGTTTTACCTCTTGCTTGGAAAGTCCTCTAAAATTGGAAGCAGTATAGGACTGAGCAAAGGGATACATCTTTAGAATTCAAGCCTACTTTACACTAACTCACATACTCTATTTTCCATGAAACCATTAGGTATTAATTAATTAAGTATCATACATTGCATTACTTGTATAATCATAACAGAGAATTACAGAATTCATGTTTCTTTGTTCTACTTTATTTTTTCAAAAGATAGAGGAATGCAATTCTTATCTTTCTTAATATATTTCTATTTACTTTCATTTTATTCCATAGATTAAGGCCACATCAATTTCAGAAAACAAATTAGAAATTGTGTGTACCTCTTCATCGTCTCCACCTTTCTTCCCCTTTTTGCCTTTCTTTCCCTTCTTCCCCTTCTTGTCCTTCTTGCCTGACTTCTTCCCTTTCTTCCCTTTCTTGCCCTTTTTCTTGCCTTTTTCTTCAGCCTTGGCGGCCATCTCAGCTTCAACCTACAGAATGAATGAAAGGTTTATTCAGGCACTCTCAGCTATTTTGCTGAATTGTGAATTTCATTACAATACTTGGTACTTTCTGAAAGACAATGATAGCATTTACATTTCTAATATAAAATATTACAGTCCTTTTCATAAATATTTAATAACAGCAAATGGTAAAATAACATTCAGCACAGAGCTAAAAATCTATCATTGCCACTTTGTAATATCAAAGCACTGAAACAGTTCAAATACATTGTATCATGTTCCTACATGAAAATTGAAATAGAAAGTTGATGTTAAAGATCATCTGAAGATTCAACTTCATTAAAAAGTATGATTAAGAAACAATGACTTGTAGATGATCGAGCAATTCTAGAACATCTTACAATAGTAACCAATTCAGCATAACAAAGGTTATAGTTCCAGAACATGGTGGCTAAGAAAAGTGCTCAACACATTTTGAAAACATTGACTATTACTAGTAACCTTCTCCCTGCTTCCTAACCCCATAGCCTATAGAAAATTGGTAGCCAAATGGCTATTTCAGTGTGTTAAAGGTTAATCTGCAGTACTGTAGAACAATGCATTACAAAATCTAACCTCTAGCATTCTGGTAGCTTCAGAAACATCTAAAATTGTGAAAATTTATGTTCACAAAACTTTCATTAATAGGGCCTTCCTCTCCTCACCTCTTCTGGTGTTTTTTCTTTGAAGATCATAGCAGAACCTCCTTCATCTTCATCTGGGTAGTCTGGGAACTTCCCCGTGGCATCCCTGGAAAGGTGCACTCAGTTAGGACATTCTTACAATGACTTATCAACAGATGGTTTGTTTTTATACTTACTCTGTAATTTTTAAAGGTTGTTTCAAGGTAGGAGACAATATCTGAAAAACGAACTAGGAAGTGAAATCCATGAAATATCAAAAAGAAAGAAAGTGATCTCAAACCAGTTTAGAAGAGCTAATCTTCCACTGGTCATGACAGAGAAGACAGACGCTATGTACAATATTTACAGGTTCATCGTACCAGGGAAATTCCCCTGGCTCTTTTCGACAAACACGATAAACAGTGGACCACGGTTTAATGTCCCGTCCTAATGTCCCAGACTGCAACCCTTTCCAGTCGGGTGAGCGACAAAAGCCGGGATTCGAACTCCCAACCTCTTAGTCCATTGGCAGGTTTGCTAACCACTGAACTACAACACTAAATAGTGTTGTACCTGACTTCGATGAACCACTGCCTGATCTGGTCCTGCATGCTCTCCTTCATCTCTGGCCCCTCCACCTCTCGAAGCTTCTCCTTGATGGTGACCAGAGCCTGCTGGTACTCACGCTCATGTTCTTCCTGGGTTACTCTGCGCGCGGACTGGACATAAAATAGCATAAGTTACACCAAAGACAGGGGTAAAAACAAAACATCACATGTTACTTACAAAAGAACATGTGTCGCACACAAAATAACACACGTGTTACACATAATAACAAATATTTTGCACAAAATAACAAATGTTTCATAACAAAATTGATAACAAATGTTACACACCAAATAAAACATAACGTTGCACATTAAAGAACACAAATTACACATAAATATTGTGTACTAATGCAGTCCTATATTTTGGATCCAAGGCTTAGTCTTAATCTAATATTTGAACAGCTAGCCAATCAGCACCAAGGACAGAGGTAAGAACAACCAATCAGAACTTGCCATAGTAGCTTAAAGAGGCTGACCTGTTGCATTCAGTAAATTTTTTATGTTCTAGAACAGCCATACAGCAAGTATTGCAAATGCTAGTCTAAAAGAGTGTAATCCTGTAAAAACTGTGTTTACCTCTGTTTTAGTGGCTAAAAACTGTGGCGTGTTCTTAGCAGGCTGACTTGGTATGGGAGTCTGTGGGGAAAGAACAAGAAATATCAGCAACAAAAATAGCATAAAGAACAGACAATAACTTAGCATGAAAGTTTATCTGTGTTGGTACAAGTCATTATGAAATAAAGACTAAGCTTTAACTTCCAACACTTACTGAAATTTGGGGCAAGTCCCATTTCTGTCGTCTAAGTGTTGGAAGTTAAAGCTTAGTATTCATTTCATAACAGACAATAACACTAAAACATTACATGATACAACTCCAGAAATAGAATCAAAGTGTTACAAAGGATTCTGAACACAGAAAAACAAAATTTGACCTACCATCCCGATAAACATCATTTCCTCTTCCCTCTCTCGTTTTGTCCGCTTCCTCTGTGCAAAACCCTTCCACACCTGGAATTGGACAAAATTATGGACATTTGAATGTTAATACACATAAACAGTGTGCTTGTCTGTTGAATATTACAGCAAACTATAACTGTTGTGTTATCTAAAGCTATCTGGTGACAATGCCCCTACTGTACTGTACTGTGTTCCGGTGAGTACCACTCTATGATAGTTCTAGGGAAATACACGAGCATTTCTCATGAAATGAAACCCCGCTCACCTTCTGGATGCGTATGGCAGCTGTCACAATTATTATTATTGTTATTCTGTTGGTATTTGTTATTTCTTTTCATGCCCTCTTGTTATTTTATCTTAATTTGGGCATAAAAGGATTGTCCTGCTTGCCTAATGGCCATTTGCATCTGTGTAAAAAAAGCTGAAATAAATAAATAAACCCCTCTCACCTTCTGTATGCGTATGGCGGCAGTGTCTGGCTCTATGGTCGGGGCGCCGCGGTTGGCCGCCTGTCTCTCGCGCTCCTCCTGCATGCGGATTTCCCGCATGAACTTTGCCCTGAGACGACCCTGCCGCGCCCGCTCGTGCACCTGGATAATCCGGATGGACTCCTCCAGTGACATCGGCTTCTCCTCCTCTTTCTGACGTGACAGAAGAAAAAAAAAAAAAAACATGAAGAGATAGTTGGACTACTGATGCCACAACATTGAGAAATAGTCGGCTTATCCTCCTCTTTCTGATGGGAAAGGAGCAAAAAACATGCTTTAAATAGCTGGACTATCAAAATTGTAAACTAGCCCAGCACAACACGTTGGCAGCACACACTGCACCTGTGTGAAACTCTGATTTTTCACAGTTTCCGTTGGATTTTTGGTCACCGTTGCATCAGAATTTTGCCTGTTGCAGAGGTTCCGCGCAGGTGCAGTACATTCTGCCAACATGCTAGTCAGTAACTTACTTACATTGTCTGATTCCCAGTCAACAAAACAATATCACGAAAAATAGATCCTGAGCTTTTCTTCTTTTCAGCAATAAATTTTCTAATAATTTTGAATTAAAGGTCATATGATTGATTGTTAATGATGCCAATTTTGGGAATCATCTTTAGAAGTTTGGGGATTCTGGAAGGGAGTATACAACAGTATGTCTCTGTTTTGTCGTTAGTCTACTATAGCCAGGCCTGGGTTTTCCACAAACCCTTTCAACTTTGTACATCAATATCTTAGTTCTATTACACAACTTACCAAGTCCTTGTCCTGTGGCCCCAACTTGGCCAGGATTTGTCCCAGAAGTTTCTCTCTGTCCTTCAGGATCTTGGACCGCTCCAAGGTGAAATACTTGGGGATCGGCATCTCAATGTCATTCTGCAAAGGACGGGTAAAAAATAGCCCTCAAATTCAAGTTCAGCTTGTAAAAAAAAACACTTTCCTAGCATAAAACTTTCTGATAACAAATACAACTAGAAAGGTAACATTTGCAAAGCAAATGTATACTGTTTACCTTCACATTTGGTCTGCTCTGTTAATCCTTACTCAAACAGGAGCCTAAATCCCTCCTGCTGTAGAATTGCAAACATTATGTACACCAACACCAGTTACCATGGTGGTGTTTGGAATGGAAGAAGAAGAAGAAGAAACAGAGGAAAAACAATATGTTTTCCTTTGGTTAACATAACAAGTGTATATTATAAAACAGAAAAGCAAAAATGCTCACCGGGGTGAGTTTTAAGTCTGACAGGATGTCGTCAAAGTAGTGGAACTCTGAGAACTCCAGGCCCGTCAGTTCACCCTTCAGCTCGAGAATACGGCCGATGGTGCCGTCCAACACATGCCGCAACACGCGTCTGCAAAACAAGACAATGAGTAATGAATAACGTATAATTGATTTGATTTGATTTGATTTATTGAAATTGTAACAGTACAAATGTACAATACACGTGGGACACACAGGCAGCTGTTGCTGGTGTTGTGCCCCACACGTAGAAACAAAAACAGGACAGACAATACTCATTTTCACTTGAGTTATGCGAGTTAAAGTCGTGTAAAGTGCTTTTCCCAAGGGCACAAGATCAGTGGTTAGGACTCAAACCCGGGACCTCTTGGTTCCGAGTCGAGCACTCTGCCATTGCGAAACACGACCCCACAATTGTATCATTCTGTTTATGCTTGATGAAGACCATGAAATTTGAAAATGATGTTTGTGAGGTAAATGATTTTTTAAAGTGATATTTACCTTTTCTGCGGATGGACAATCTGGTCGTAGGAGCTCTCCAGTTTGCGGAATATCTGGATGTATCTGACGTACATCGTGGCCACATTCTGGAACGCTGTCAGACGGTCCTGAAACAAGACAACAGGAATTTGTCTTATTTCATGGCAGTTATCATGTAAAATTGAACTGTTGCAGATTCAGAAAAAGTTTCTGATTTTTGATTTAAGGGACAGAGCTCAAAGACCTATGGAGAAACTAGAAATATATTTTATAATGGGTAAAACAGAAATTATGCTAATGTGACATATTTTGTTGAAGTGATAAGTTACATTTTCACAAAATGCCCCCTTCCTTTCTGATTTATTGTTAAATGAGATTGGACTTCACAGTTTTTAAAACAGTCATTGTCAATGGTCTACACAGGGAGATTTAACCTTGTTCTACACTACAAAACATCCTATCATCACAACATCACAAAATACTGCTGTCCTTCTTGCTATATGCATGTTTTGAAGAAGTAAAAACAGTTTCTTTACAAACTTGGTTACGTAAAAGCTCAGAGATTGATTTTATAACGTTACCCACCCTCTCAGGCTTTGGTGGTTCTTCTGGTTGTTCTATCTCCAGCAGGTCTGTGATAGTTGTGTGGGCCTGCCGCCACAGGGTGTTGTACGTGCTAAAAAATAAAAGGGGGGGGGGATGATTTATACTAACGCTGGACTACAAAGTCAAAGTCATGGCAGATAATAATATTACTAACGTTAACGTTAGTTGAGTCTATCAAAATTCTACATATCGGTTCAACGGGTCTGGCAAAATGTTGAATAGAACTACTGCCTAAGAACTGAGTACATCCTCTAACGTTACACGTACGTTCTAAGCTACTCTATAGTACATTCATAAAGAGTGCAATGAGCAGTCATATATTAACGTAATACATGAAACTAGAAATTGCACTCTTGTGTCTTATCAAATAACGTTACAACGACTTTAGATTTTCGTGCTCCTACGTTACATTTTCATGCCATTCGACATCAACAACAACACAGAAACAAGCAACACAATGTAGTCTACTTACTCGTGCGACATCTTGATAAGAATTCGCCTCGCTATCTAAGGCAAAATCAGGGAAAACCGCTCATTCTTGCTCGAGCCCTTGCACAGTTTGTTTTAGTGCGCCTACAAAGATGGCGCATCTCCCTTTGGTGTTGCTGTTGTTGTTGTCATGGAGACATGCGCGCCACCTAGCGGAAATATTACAAAGTGCAATGCTGGGCTGCTTTCTACTCTCCAAAGCAGAGGTTTGGGTTTTGGCTAATTTTTGGCGTGTTTTTAGGCTTTTTTCATCGGGCTTCTTTTTTTTTTGCACTGATATCTTTTTTTACGCTGTTGGTTTGGCGTAAAAAAACAGTGCAAAGAAAGAAAACCGGGTAAAAAGCCTAAAAACACGCCCAAAATATAGCAAAACCCAAACTTCTGCTTGAAGAGTAACTACAGTTTTGGTTGGACGGAGCTTCCAGTTTTCCACTTTCAAATTGACAAAAAATTGAAGTTTATTGTAGATGTAGATGTAGATTCCTTCAGGCCAGGTAGGAATATCTTCCAGTTTGGGCCGCTCTTGGCTTCAGCCGACAGTCATCTCAGGTCGCATGGGATGATCCAGGGCTCTGTAGTTATATACTACAGGGTGTAGTCTCATATGCTTATCAAATCTGGTTTTGAAACAGTTCACGCTGGGAGCTGTAATCACTTCTTCAGGTAGACTATTCCACCAGCATACTGTTCTTATGGTGAAAAAATAAAGTCTTGTGTTTGTTTTTGCTGGCATCCTGCTTAGTTTCAGCTGGTGCCCTCTTGTTCTTTTATCCGATACAGTAGGTATGGGGCATTTAGTATCATACAGGCCATGGGTGTATTTGTAGACATTAATCATATCGCCCCTCAGTCTTCTGTACACCAAAGTAGGAAGCTTTAGTGATCTGAGCCTGACTTCGTATGGAAGTTCATGTAAGCCCGGCACTCTTTTGGTCGCTCGCTTCTGTACTTTTTCAAGTTCTGTAGCAAACTTCCAAGTATGTGGCGACCATATAGGAGCTCCATACTCCATATGTGGGCGTATGATTGATTTGTAAAGTGTAAGAAACATTTCTTTATCCATGTACTCAAAGATTCTCCATGTTAGCCCAGTTATCTGATTTGCCTTTTTTACAATGGACATGATGTGGTTGGCAAAGCCCAGGTTTTTGTCTACTTTGATTCCTAGATCTTTTTCTTCTTCTGAGAAACTCAGAGGTATAGGATCTGGATTCCCAATTTCAGACATGTTGTAGGTGTAATCTGGGTGTCCATTTCCTACTCTCAGGACCATACACTTGTCTGGGTGAAAATTTAACTGCCACTTGGTGGCCCAATTCTGGAGACTGTTCAGGTCTTGTTGTAGGACTTCGCAGTTTCTTAATTCTGGAACTGGGCTGAATATCTTCGTGTCGTCTGCAAACAACTTCAAAGGACAGCTCACCATATCCGGCATATCATTAATATAAATAGTGAAAAGAACCGGTCCCAAGACGCTTCCCTGTGGGACTCCACTATGCACCTCACCCCACTGTGAACTGCTTTCGTTAAGGCATACTTTTTGTTCCGGTTTTTGGAGAAAGGATGCTATCCATTTCAGAAGATTTCCTCTGATTCCGTAACTTTCCACTTTGTTTAGAAGTCTTAAGATGGGTACAGAGTCAAAAGCTTTACGAAAGTCCATATAAATTATGTCAACCGGAAGACCCTGGTCCATCCATGTTGTCCAGTTTTCCATGCATTCGAGAATTTGTGTAACAGTTGATCTCCCAGGGAGAAATCCATGTTGTTGAGTTGTAAAAAGATTATTGCTCAACATATGCCTTAAGATTTCATCTCTAACAATCCCCTCCATCAGTTTTCCAGTTACAGATGTTAGACACACAGGCCTGTAGTTACTAGGGCTTTTCTTGCATCCCTTTTTGTAAAGAGGTGTAATGATGCCGGTCTTCCACTCTGTTGGAAGTTTGCCCTCATTCAGGGACTTCTGGAAAATAAGGCTCAGTGGATAAGCCAGTGTATCTGCAAGTTCTTTTAGGACTCTAGGATGAATTCTGTCCGGCCCCATGGCCTTATTATGGTTTAGTTTTTTCAGTCTTTTGCAGATATCTTCTGGGTTTATCTGTATGTCTGTCAGTTCTTCTTCGTAGTCTCTTTGCTCTAATGTGGGGATAAACTGTGTGTTTTCCTTTGTGAAGGTACTTATGAAAAATTTGTTTAGTGCCTCTGCTTTTTCTGCATCTGTTCTGGCAGTTCTGTCGCCGTCTACTAGGTCAGGGATGCTGTCTCTAGTCTTTGATTTTTTATTTACATATTTCCAGAATAATTTGATGTTTCCTTTGATGTTCATAGCCACTTCTTTCTCGTGTTTTTTTACTGCTTTTCTTGACGCCCAGCGCGCCTGGTTTCGCATTCTTGTATATTTTATGTAGTCTTCTTTTTTTCCTGTTTGAATATACATTTTCCATGCTTTCTGTTTCTTCTTCATTTTTGTTGTAGTTTCATTGTCTTTCCATGAAAGCCTTCTTCTTCTGTTTGAGGGTTTGGCTATGGGAATGTTCTTGTTCGTTGTCTCTTTTAGGGCTTTAGTAAATGTATCCCAGCATTCATCAATGTCAAGGTTACTAAAGATTTTCTTCCAGTCTTTTTGTAAGTCCTCTTTCATATTGTCATATAAGCCCTTATGGTATAGCGGGATTTCCTTTCTGATGTGATCTTTCTTTGCGTAGCATTTAAAAGACCACACTAACATAGCATGATCACTCTTTCCAACTGGTGGTCTCATCGTAACCATGTCTATCATGCTCATCTCATTTGTGAAGACAAGGTCTAACACATTATTTTCTTGATTAATTTGGTACCTGGTTGCGAAATCCACATGTTGGTACAAGTATACATCTCTAGTGGCGTCTAAGAATTTCCCAGCATCACAGTTTGGTTGGTTGATGGAACCATCTCCATTTGACCACAGAATTTTAGGATAATTGAAAATCCCCAGCTATAAGTACATGAGAATAGCCTTTGATGTTACGTATTAGTCTGTTGAGTCTATCGTTATTCTCTGCAGATAAGTTTGGACTTCTATAGACTCCAAGAATCAAGAGCTTGTCGTTTTTGTCTAGTGTCATCTCTACTGGTATCACCTCAAGGACATGGTCCAGTGGTAAGCTTCGTTTCTCAGCTTCCATGGAGTTGTAGTTTTCCTTTACATGCACAGCAACTCCCCTCACACCTTCTGTCTCAGCATTTGTATACAAATTATATCCAGGAATATATAAGTCAATTTTTGTCATTTTGTATCTTGGGTTTTTGGATTGGTCTCTGTCGTAATAATAATATCTGGTTGCAGTTCGTCAATAATAGCACAGTATTCATGTTTCTTGTTGGTAATGCAATCAATGTTCGTATAAATAACCTTCAACTGTTTTCCCTTGTAGAGTTCTGGCATGTCTGCACTTGTATTAGAACTTTTACTTTCACAGTTTTGTCTTGTTGTATTGTCTTTTACTTGTCTTCCTTTGTCTCTTTGGTTTCTAGTTTGTTGTCTTTTCTCTGTTTCTTTCTTACTATCTGTAGCTTTGGGTACGTTCCCCGGACAACATGTATCCATTCCCCCTTCACTTCTTGCTGTGTTCTGTTTTTTGCCTCTTGTACTAGTTCTTTTATCTTTTCTCTCTCATCCTTGCTCAAGTCTGCCGTCACACTTATTCTTCTGATTTTGTCTTCAGCGTTTTTCAGCTTTGAGAGTCTGTTTAGTATGATTGATCTGTCTTCTTTGTTTTCTAGAGTGATTTTAAGCGGTCTTCCTCTTTTTTGGTTAGTGTCAGGTTTTCTTCCTAGTCTGTACATTTCTTTAACCTTCACATCGACTTCAAGATGAACTTTTAGGAGGGATTCTACAAACTCCTTATCTTGTTTCTTTCTCGTATCTGACTGATCAGCTTCTTCAACGTTGTATATGATAAGGTTGTGCTTCCTCTTTTCTTGTTCATCCTCTACTTTTTTCTGTCATTATTATTGGTATCGTATGATCATGTCATTCTATTTGTCTATCTTTCTATGTTTTTTTCTGCCCTATTTTGGTCATGAATGATGTTATCTACTCCTATGGAGCCCTATGATGTAATGGAATCGTCCAAGGTCATGTGACTGGTAAAATGGCCGCCGTTTGTTAGTTAGGCGTAATTTTGGCGTGTTTGTCACCTTTTCAGCCGAAATAAAGCCTCCAAAAGGAACAAAAAAAATCGTCCATCGCAATGGCAGGAGCTGCGGAAGACTACAGCGAATATTTGGGCGCGAAAACAGTTCGGATAGTTTCGGCAGAACAGGTGGAAAACTATACGGTAGGTGTGCCCCGATTTCTACTTGTCTTGCCAAGTTCGTTGATGGCCGTTCAAAAATAAATAGTTACGTGTAAATGTAAATATTATTGCAAAGTATGGAATAGGAACAAGTGATCCTAAACCGTTATATAGCACTCCGATCTTGGTTTTTTTTTTACAAGCCCACTTGAAAGAGAAGATAAAGCTTAATTTTATAGCTAGGGTAGATAATTTATTTGGAAGGCTCATTCGAGATATTTGATTTAATGATGGGCGTAGCCTCGAAAAACGGCCACGTCAAAGCCAACTGCAAACTCCCAAACTGCTCTGTGTGAAGATACATAGACTCCTTAGTGGGGTCTATGTTAGGAGTAAACAACTACTAAATTATTGATGTGATAAGATACTGAATTTATTTCAGGTTCATGTTTATATTCTTTTAATAGCTATGCATGTTAGATATTAAACAAGATATTATTCAGACATTGTTTTCCCCCATTTTGAAATTTTAACATATTTTGTATAATTAATGATGACGGAAATGATTTTAACGTTCTGTAACCATTTATTACTCAATCGTGTGAATGTCAGAGCAATTCAGCAACAAGTGACAAATAAACCATTACTAGTATTATGATTATTATTATTATGTCACTTGTGCCAGGTGTACATAATCGAGGTGACGTCAGGTACAAACACCTGGACAGTCAGACATCGCTACAGTGAGTTCAGCGAGCTACATGAAAAGGTATAGTACCATATTTGTAACATATATTTTTTTTTACAGTGATCAAAAATTCACATAATGATAAATGATAAGACTAATTCCAGTTCTCACGTACTTGTTAATTATCTTCTTAATTTGAGCGATTGTCATGACATCACAGTCAGTGAGTAGACAACAAACGGGTGATGATTGGCTGATATGCCTACCAGTAATTTGCATATGTTTTAAACTACAGGTAATCTACATGTTTATGACGTCAACAAATACAGTGATCGCTCGTACATGTATATTCGTGTCTTTTTGAAGTCATCTTGAATGCTCACACTCACAGATTTTGTTTTGCTTGAAAAAGGCCCTTACCTTATAGTTCTGCTACATTTTTTGTCAATGATATACATGTATAGCCCTGTGAAATGACACAAATTAATTTTGTTTTCCTCAGCTTTTGTCAGAGAAGAAAGTGGACAAGAATGCCCTTCCACCCAAGAAACTTCTGGGGAACATGTCCAAGTCCTTTGTGGAGAAGAGACAGAAGGAACTGGAAGTTTATCTACAGTTATTGTTAGAAAAACACCAAGACTGCATCCCCAAAGTTTTAGAACGGTTTTTAGACTTCCATTTGTATGTAAGTCTCACACATTTTCTTTTTATCCACATTGATGAAGCTTTGCCTAGTTAATAATGACATGAAATGACAGAAAATATAGGTCTCGCAAGTAAGCTCACAAGGGTGTCCAGTTGAGCCTAATTACATTACCAATGGACATACCAGTACTAGTAATTAGATTTTGAAGTAGAGACCTCTTTTGTAAATTGCATAGAATCGACAATTAGAATCTATACCCTGTCTGCTTTGATATTTTTGGCATTGAAATTTGGCACTTCAACTCATTAGTCTACAAGAAGTAGATGTTCTATAGGATCTTCATCTTTGAAAATTTAATAAGGAAAGATTTCATTTAGTCAAGCATGGCTCTTTTTGAAAACAACACAAATGACTAATAATCTACACAATATGGTAAGGAACTCTGAGTGAATGCTTAGGTAGTGTGTTTTGCATAAAACATAGCATCAGTAAATTTTCAAATGTAAAAATAGCATCTTTGTACATTGCCTTTCATGGTTGCAAGGCAAACATGCACAGGAAGATAACCAAGATTGGGATATAAGATTATAGACTGTCAGAAAAGATAAAGTTCGAAACTATTTAAGCCAGGAAACTGCTGTAGGAGTTAACGCTGTATCATCGAAAATGGCAGAGCCCTTTTCCTTTGTATAGATGCTTGATTCATGGTACATGAAGATATAATTATATATATATATATAGGTTTGGTATGACAAACTGTACTTGTAAGTATATTGCAGTAGAACCAGCTGTTGACCTCTTTCTACATAGCTGATGTGGAAGAATTTGTGCCTCAGGCAGTTACACTGACTAGTAGGTCAACACAGATGAAAAGACTGGAATATTAGCAATACATGATTGAAGCCAGAGGGATGTAGGATTGAACAACTACTAGTATTTATACCTAGTAAATTAATTATAGTCTAGTTATAAATGTATTTGATAATACCCCACACATGCCTCAAGGATACTTTATAACATTTTTTTTTCATATTTCTAACACTTTATCCTTTCTACAGGAAATTTTTGGTGTGACCCATGCTTTGGCTGAGGAGCTCTTCACTAAAGGTAAGTGACAATACATGTACAGTACATAGATGTACTGTATGTGTACTCAACATAAATAATTTATTCATTTTATCAGCAAAAAAAAAAAAGAAAACTATTTTCACCTTGAAAACTGTGGTCCAATGCAAGGCGGAAGAGTTTCATTACGGTATGGTTAACTTGGTACAGGAAGGTGTCTGATAGACACCAAAACATCAGCAAGGTAAACTATCTTGGTTGTGTAAAAGAAGACTCCTGTATCCTATTGTTAACCAACCCGGTGAGTCTATTTTTGGGGGAGTGATTAACTGCTTCTGCTTGTTTCCTTACACTACAGGTGACATGATCCTGTCTGCAGGTGAAGTGTTCCACATGACGCCCATGCAGCTGCATGCCATCTCCACCAGGCTACAGATGCCCATATCCCCATGTCGTAAGTGTAATATATGATCCCTCATTTTAAACTCTTTCATACCAAAAGGTGGTATTACCGGCTATACAGATACAGTGTAACAAGTCAATCGGTGTAATATAGTCAGCTGCTGCCGCGCCGCATGCCTGCAAAGCTGGTGTGTTACGCCGAAAGGCGGTTATACTGGCTATACAGATACAGAAGCTGGTGGGTTATGCTGAAAGGCGGTTATACCGGCTATACAGATACAGAAGCTGGTGTGTTATGCCGAAAGGCGGTTATACAGGCTATACAGATACTTCAGACCCCTGATACAACAAGAAAACAACAGTTTAAATTTGTTTGGTGTTTTTTTCGCATAACTGGTAAACCGCCTTTAGTCATAAGACACCCATTTCGCACAGAAGGTACAAGCTGCGTAAGACCGAAGTAAGATTTTAACCCCTCACACCGGGATGAACCCCTACACTTTTCAGTAAGTGTGCTGGGATATCAAACACAGAACCTATGTTGTTTTGACGCTTGGTTGTTTTGTAACTTTATGTATTGTTTAATGTGTCGATTTCATTGTTTTCATGTGTAAATTGTTGTCACGCGTCAGGGCCTGAAAATCAGTGTTTTTAAATAGCGCTGGGGTTTCTACCCTGTTAAATAAAACAGAAATAAATAAATACCTATGACTTTACATCCCATCTGAGAGAACATGATGGCATGAATGTGAGTCAACAGATTTTTCCGTACTTCTTACTGTCTTAAGATTTTCTTTAATGTTTTTCCCCACCAGACTCAGAAGACGCTCGCAGTGACCTCAGCCATGTCTTAGACTTTGTCTCCAAGTTGAAATACCTCCAGGTGAGAACATGGGCACATCACACTGTTTTCGAAAGTTAAGTCTTTTATTCAGCTGATGTTTCGGTGACCGTCTGTCACCTTCCTCAGGGCAATTCTGACTGGTTCACATTGCATTGCAGCACAGGTGTCGCTGCTATAGATGCATTCCCAAACGTACAATATTTACATATGATTTATCTACACATATGCGTGATTACAAGGAATTGTATCTACAATGTGGTTCCAACCATACAAGAGTTGGATATGTACATAATTGTGGTCGGTAATTAAACATGCCGTTTTGTTGTTTTTACCCAGGTAACTGGTTCTGATGGCAATCTTGGCAGCAGTAACATCAACGTGAGCAGCCTGTCATTTGATATGGCCATGTTCAAATGTCTACAGCAAGTACAGGTTAGTGGTTTATTATTTATTTGTTTACCGAAGGAAAATGTGTTGTTTTTGCTTTGTTTCTTCTTCCTCTCCAAACCAATGAGGTCAATGACCTGAACCAGTCTATCACCATGGTAACTAGTGTTGGGTTACATCATGTTGCAATTTTATAGTAGGAGGGATTTAGACTCCTGTCTGACCATATATATGAATGTGTTTGAGTAAGAATTAACAGAGCAGACCATATGCGAAGGTAAACATTATGCATTTGCTTGGCAAATGTTACCTTTCTATTCTATACATAATTTTTATTGATGATTGTATTTTTCCCTCAGATTAACCAGTGCAATGCCCGACTGGTGACAGGACTGGACTCCCTTAAGAAGTCTTTAGCGACTCTGGGTGTGCATCAGTCTACAACAACCATCAAGGTGAACATTTAAGCTGTGCACCCAATTTTTTTTTCTTTGGGTGCATGGTAAAGATGTCAAATGTACAGCATATTCTTAACATCTAGTAAGTGTCAGAAAACAATAACATCATTGTCTAAGTACTTTGGAGAAGTAAGAAGAGACTTGAGGAAAGTTGTGTAAAGTGCCTTTCCCAAGGGCACAATGTCTGGGTGCATGTCCAGACATGTCCCGGGTACAACTCAGGATCGAACCTGGGTCTCCCCATTTCAGAGTTGAACGCTCTACCACTATGCCACCGAACGCCACGTTAAGAAAAGAAAACAAGGTTAATCTATGCTGTCATATTTTCAGGATGTGCTGATCCCAGCAGCCTCCTCCATCACCCAGTGGAAGTCAGAAGAGGAGACTCAGGACTATCTACTGTCCACGGTGGTGCCTGTCTGGGGTGTCATCACTACCGCAGACTTCAGCCACAACCAGATCAAACACATCGACGAGTCACTGGTAAGGGATAGGCCACACTGACTTAATTGCATGGATGGCATCCTTTGAAGACCCCCAAACTAGTTCAGTCAGGCGGATAAAAAAAATTCTGGCCAAAAAGAAAAGCTGCTAAGCCACAGGAATACAAAACTGTTATTGTGAATTTGCGGTACTACATGACAACTTTTATGACAACCCGGCGCATGCTGGACTTTTGCAACATTTATGAGTTGGCACTGTACTCTGGAGATCTGTGTAGCCTGGGTGCCATCCTCTGTAGTTACCCCCGGCTCCATATTGTCACTAGCTACTACATGTATGAGAAGCGATCTTATGAATTCATCCAGAACCCTTTCTCTAACTGAACTTTTTTTCTCTGTACAGAAACTGATTCCAAAAGTGGAGTTCCTCAGCCTGAGCCACAATGTCATCTCAACACTGGATCACTTACAGGTCAGTCATATAGATGTATCTGTCACCATTGTAACTGGTGTTGGGTTACATCATGTTGCAATTTTATAGCAGGAAGGATTTAGGGTTCTGTCACCATATATATGAATGTGTTGTGAGTAAGAATTAATAGAGCAGACCATAGGGTAAACACTATGCATTTGCTTTGCAAAATGTTACCTTTCTTGTTCCTAATGTTTCTTGTTACCTTTATAGCACCTGTCGTGTTTAACCCACCTGGACCTGTCCCACAACCACCTAACAACTGTGGAGGCCCTCCACACCAAGATAGGCAACATCAAGACCTTAAACCTGGCAGGGAACAAGCTGGAGACACTGGAGGGCCTGTCTAAGCTGTACTCACTTGTCACACTGGATGTGGGACACAACACTATCTATCAGGTGGGTTAGGGCTATCCAATGTGTCAAATTCTTTTTAAAAGTTCATATATTCTATAAACATAGCATGACATTTACAGAATGCAGAGAGAAGTATCATCTTTAAAAGCTGTGTTGTGTAAAGTAATTAAAATTGAAATACATGTATATAAAATAACTTCTGCTGCTTGTTTATTTAATTCCTGAGCTGTTTTGATTTGCACATTTTTATTTCTATTTTAAAAACTCAACTGTGGTACAGTCATGACAGTTTGATAGTTTTTTGCTCTATCAAAACTGCTGTTTGATGTTTATGCCTCCATGTACACATGGTTTAATACTATTCTTCCTGGAGTACACTACAATACAATGAGATAAAAGGTAAAGAATAAAACTTAATATACAATTGGTAGACAGAAAATAAAGAAAATCAAACCCTGTTTTTTTCAGGTGTCTGACATGAAGCATATCGGCACCCTGCCGTGCATCGAGTCTGTCCTTCTGACAGGCAACCCTGTAACCATGGTTACAGACTACCGCACCAAAGTACTGGCCGCTTTCAACGACAGGTCAAAAGAGGTGAAACGTCTATATCTGATTCCTTTTTTTGGATGCTGTTTTTAGAAATGATAAGACACTTAAGATGATTCTGAATTGGTGTTAGGGTGTGTGGGCCAAATAGAGGGCATTTTCTTGGTTATATCGATGCAGTAATACAGGTACATAAGAAAACAGTTACTCAAGCAACTGCTCTGTGTGTGCATATCTTTCTTTATTCTTTATTTCAGGCACGAGTCGCCCATATAAAACATACAGATAAAAGTACACATAATAAAAATAGTAACAATATGTCTATAAGTACATGTACAGATGGGCCCAGATATTGCAGAAGAATCTGTTATACGGAATATTACATCAGATTTGAGAACAGATTGTTGTTTGGGGAGTTGGGGATATGAAAGAATATTAGATGATGTCAAAAAAATGTCAAACTTTTCTTTGTTCTCTCAGGTGTGCTTGGATGGTGAGCCCACAAGTCAGAAGGAACAGGTATGCAAATTACATGACATCATGTCATATTATCATTTCAACACTCTACAGTGTATGTAAAAATAAAATACTGTGGCAGTGAATCTCACTGGAATATGTAATTCGTCTCTTCTTTATTTTTTCCCAAGGACACAGTTGCAGTTCTACAAGCTATACAGAAGGCAAAACTGGCAAAAGAGAAGGATTCCAAGAGGCACCACAAGGTAGAACATACAACTATTGTCCAAAGTCCTGCAAATAGTTAGACAATAAAATTATATGTACCAAGGAAAAGATATTACATGTAGTCCAAGAATTTTGCTAAATGCTCCATCTTTGCATTCTTTCTATATTTTTTTTTTTACTATCTATCTGTAATTTATTTTTTTTAATTACATATTTCTGTAAATCCTATTTTTCTTTGAAGTCTTTTTTTTGTAAGTTTGTTGCTGTGTTGTGGAAAAGCTGCTGTGGCCAAACTAACCCGTGTAAAACTTTGTGGAGGTGCAGTGCTGGTGTGTGTGCTCTTTTTGCAGATGGAGAACTAGTGCTGTGTACCTAAACCCACATTTAGGTTCAGGTCCAGATTCAAGTCCAGAGGGTTAGGTTCAGTTCCGGACTCTTAAGTCTTGACCTAAACCCAAGGCATATACAAAATTGCATGTTGGCAACCAGTTGCAATGTTGTATGGGTGAAACTGTGGCCACATAACATGGAGGCCGACACTTGACGATGCCCCATGGCTGGTGTGTTACGCCGAAAGGCAGTTATACCAGCTATACAGATACAGATACAGATGGCGATTTTGCAGCACAGATTTTGCAATCTATGGATGGTTTTAGGTGGTTTGGAAAGAAAAGGGGCATGTAACGTGCCCAGAATCGGTTGTTGACTTTTTAAAGTTTTTTTTTGGACTTGAACCTAAACATTTTTACAAATCCGGAACCAGTCCAGACTACTGGTACACAGCACTGGATGGAGACCTCCGAAACTTCTTCCTCTGCCCCTCTCTCTCGTTCTCTCTCTCCACAGAAGCTGCATGCTGCGTCCATAGCGGACGCTGATTCCGCCGACACGAGCTCCACTGCCTCCTCCGTCAGCCAAGGTACTAAATGTATGTGGACTCTCCTGTTGCCTTTCCTGTGTCTGTGCTGTACTGTACTAGTGTCGGCTGTACGTGCTTTGCTGCAGTGCAGCTGTTGTCAGCTGCATTTTGCTGCAGTGCTGTTGCAGGGTTTGCATGCAGAGTGACGCAATCCAGGAACAAGCTGCCATGCAGATTTGCTTAAAGAATTACTTTTGCGGTGGATTTATTTTGCAGTAGGAGGGAAAGATTGTTCTTGAAGTGTTTTAAGTTCACAGTGGAAACAATTCAGAATTGTGGACAAAACTGATTGTCAGATCATCAGTCCCAACAGTCAAATAACTAAGACTAAGGCACATAGATGACTAGTACTGAAGTATCATGAATTGTCACTGTGTCATGAAGTTTTCAGGGGAGAACCCAGGGCAAACAGAATGAAAATAAAACCACCGCAAACATATCAAGATTTACATTTATCTTTCTTTCTTTCAAACTTTAGCTGTCTGTGTTTTACAACTTTCCATGTGGCTAACTGATGCTTCTTTTACCCAGCTTATAACTAACATCTTCAGATACAGCTGGTACAGGATACAGGAGTTTTCTTTTACACAACCAATTTTCTTGAGTGCTGAACGTTTCAGTGTCTATCAGACACCTACCTCAGAGCTTCTGACTGGGGTTCTGCTTCTCGCCGCTATATGGAGCCAAGAAAATTGGTGTAAAAGAAAGCTCCTGTATCCTATACCTTACCAACCCGATGAAACTATGTTTGAAGTTTCATGCAGATGTCTCCATTAAAGAACTTTCTTTCAAACTTTCAAACTGTCTGTGTTTTAAAACTTTCAATGTGGCGTATAACTGATACTTCTTTTACCCAGCTTAATTTATTAACTAACTTCTACAGACACAGCTGACATATTTGAGAGCAAAATGCTCAGCAACTGAATTCTAAAGAGCTGCCTTCAACCGAACGTCTCTTTGTGTACAGACCCTGTCTCACTCTAATAATGCTAACTTTTGCTCCCTGCACTATTGCTTGTATGTTTGCCATGTGCTGTCCATTCCACTCGGTCATATTCCGATATATGCTGTAGTTCTTAATCTATAGTTTTAAAATGTGTAACAGTAATGTGTAATTACAGTCACTGTGTTTAAAGCCTGTGTAACCGTATATTGCTGCTACATACATACATACATATATATCAAAAGCTTAAACAAGAACTACAACAAAGATATTATTATTTTTCTGACATTTGTAGGAAGAATATCCGGTATACTATCAACAAAATATTTGGGTGCACAAGTGCACCCACAGAAAAAAATTGCGTGCACAGCACCAATTTGGGTGGACTAAGGTGCACATGCACCCAGTATTTCGAGCCCTGCAACAGGTTACCTTGGCATACAATGTAGAGAAGGTTAAGAAGTAGTGTGTAAACTGCTGAGTTCCCCTCTGCAGGAGTAGATGTGTTGTCCACCAGTGAAGAGTACTTACGGTTTGAAGTTGAGGCACTCCGACAACAGGGGGGAGAGAATTGGTTGACAGCATTCAACGTCAGGCAGGAGGATCCACAGGTGAGATGTTCTGTCTGTGTGTGTTTGTGTGTGTGTGTGTGTTTGTGTGTGCGTGTCTGTGTTTACCTGTGTGTTGATGGTATTCAGCACCAAGGACGTGTGTTTACCCATGTGTGTGTGTGTTCATGTTGGCGTTTACTTGTTTACAGGTGAGATGTGCTAAATGAAGATGTGTATGTTTCTATATGTATATGTATCTGTACATGAATCTGTATCTGATTGCAAATAAAGATTGAGTAATTGCCATAGATAGATAGATGTGCTCACTTGTGCATAGATGGTGTTCAGCACCAAGAACAGGTGTGTTTTTATGTGGATGGTGTTCATCTGTGTTGGTGCAAGTCATTATAAAATAAAGATTCGGCTTATTCTGCCAACACTATAATAAATTGGGACTTACACCAAATTTTTGGCTGACTCCATCAACCTTGTACATTGAATGGACCTGTCTACTCTTGGAACTTGACGTCAGTGACATGCGGTCATAGTAGACGGCCATACATGCCAGATAACTTGTGTCGCCCCCCCATTCAGCACTAAGGACAGGTTTGTCTGTGTTGAGGGTCTTCAATACCAAGGACAGGTATACTTGACTGTGTGTGTGTGTGTGTGTGTGTGTGTGTGTGTGTGTGTGTGGTGTTCAGCACCAAGGACAGGCATGTGTGTCTGTGTGTGGATGGTGTTCAGCACCAAGGACAGGTGTGTTTGCCTGTGTGGATCATGTCCACACCAAGGACAGGTGTGCGTGTGTGTGGATGGTGTTCAGCACCAAGGACAGGCATGTGTATCTGTGTGTGGATGGTGTTCAGAACCAAGGACAGGCATGTGTGTGTGTGTTGAGGGTCTTCAGCACCAAGGACAGGTATACTTGACTGTGTGTGTGGATGGTGTTCAGCACCAAGGACAGGTGTGTGTGTGTGTGTGAGAGAGGATGGTGTTCAGCACCAAGTGTCATTCCAATGCTCTTCATCAGTGATATATTTACAAATCTTCACAAAGGTTCACCCTTTTCTTCATGCAAGTGCCCAGCTAAAGCACAGCCATGTCTCACTGCCTGTCTCCTGTTCCCTGCAGCCATTGCTTCTCAGTCCGTCTCCTCGCCAGTCCCCAGCGTCATCTCCATCCACCAAGCGCCGCTCACATTCAGGTCGTAGGTCACCAGCAAGGGCGCACCAATCTCAGGGCAGCAAATCAGCAGTTCCACCCACACAGCCACAGGACGTCCAGACGTCTGCCAACATCTCACCTCTCGCACGGTGCTGATCTTTTGCATTCATTCATTCACTGATTGCAAAGGCAGTTCAATTTTTATGTTTACCTTCGCAGAAGGAAACACATATTGTTTTACTTTCGCAGAAGGAAAACATATTGTTTTTGCTCTTCTTCTTCTTGCCTTGATGTAAGATACAGGAGTTTTCTTTTACATAACCAAGATTTCTCACCTAAGTGTTAATGTTTTGGTGTCTATCAGACACAAATCTTGGTTGTGCAAAAGAAAACTCCTGTATCCTATACTTTACCAATCGGATGAAACTATTTTCCATTGCCTTGATGTAGCTTTGTAAAGTGATTTGTTTCTGTCCTTCTTGCCTTGTGCAGGCCGACCTCTCTTCCACTACTGCAAAAGCCAGACCAGCCGGTAATCACTGTGGACAAACCAAAGGAAACTCCTAATTCAGCAACCCTAGGGAACGCTAAGTTTGCTGACTATCTGAGACAGGTCATCCACCAAAAACCAGGAGAAGCTGAAAATCCACCAGATGAAAGTGAAAATTTTATGCACATTCTCTTCGCAGGTTGCCTCTCCAAAGAGAGCCCTTATTCAGAGTTTCCAGCATGCTTTGTGGCAACCAGCAAAGCTGTGCACGTCGTGAAGGCTTTGGAGTTCCCATCAGCCATTGCAGGTGTACCCATGATGCAACACTTCTGCAGTGTGCCTTTGGCAACGTTGCAGCAAATGGTGGTTGGTCTGTTCGACCAGACTGTAACAATAGAAAGTACAGACACAAGAGTCACTGTGATCACTGGTAGCTCAAACAAAACACAGGCTCTCGTAAAGGTGATATCAGAAAGCTTTCAGGAGGAACGTAGCGAAAAAGCCAAGGTAGCACGGCAAGATGAGGAAAGTTTGGGCCGACTGACGAAGCTCTTAAGCATCACAGAGAACAGAGAGGGGAAGTCACCAGTGGAAATAAACAACTTTGCGGTCACCCAAGGAGCCAATCAGGAGCCTTGTATCGTCATCCTCACCAACAAGTATCTGTACATCTGCAGAGAGGACCACTCCTATTGGCCAGTGATCAGACACACACTGTCCGAGTCTTACAAGTTGAGCAGCATACTGGGTTGGAAGAGAGGGGAAAGTGGGTCGGGCCAGCTTTTTCAGACCTGTACCACAAAGATACAAGTAGAAAGTACACAAGGACTGGACCTGAATTTCAGAACGAAGGAACAACAAGCTAGTTTCATGGCATCCTTGTCACAGCTAGTCGGCGACAGAGAACATAAAGCGACGATCGACAGACCGTGGGATGAAGCGGAAGGAAGGATAACATCTCCCGTAAAGGAAATACGAACACCCAGCAAAAGCCGCAAACCTGTGAGCATCGAGGTCCTCTACTCAAGTCCTGATGTGTTAGACAGACTATCTGCCAGCAACGACTGTAGAACTCTGAGTGTGAGTGAACCACTGCTGCAGCTGGTAAGTCTGAAGGGTATGGCGTTGGTGAGGTACTTCCACGACAGGGTGGCCCAGATCAGCACGGAGACTGAGGAGCTGAAGCACGTGATGTGGAGCGTGGTGGTCCCACACGTGGACCCCAAACAGGAAATCACGTCCTGCATCATGCTGAGCACGAAAGCCGTGTACTTCCTATCGGATGAATCCATCTCGAAGAAGAAGGTGAGTCTCGGCGTGCCTTCGCACCTCCGCACGCATAAGCGAGCTACGTCAGACTACTCCGGAGTGAGGAAACTCTCAACCGCCCACGAAACTTCTCCCCATTCCAGTGGCATAGTAGAGCCGGGGACACCTAATTCCTCAAGAAAAGTGGTGAGGTGCATCCACACGCAGTACCTGGCCGACCTGAAGCAGGTGACCGTGGGGATGTTCGACCAGAGTTTCCGCCTGACGGGCGACTCGAGCGCGAACACGTTCGCCTGCATCACGCGCGACTTCGACGCAACCCACATCTTCATCGAGCAGCTGATGGGCGTGCTGAGTCTGGGCGTTGCCACGACAACGCCGACCCCTGACCTCACCTCCAGCGGATCCGACACCGATATCTACAGGGATTATCTAAAAGCTAGGAACAGTGTGGATGAGTATGCGCACCCCAGCGGGGTCAAGTTCGTCTACCCTAACGAAGAACTCGTATCAGATCTCACCTACCTCCTGGTTGAGAAGATGCCGGTGCCGAAACCGGACTACACCAAAGTGACCATCCTGATGTACATGCTAGCCTACCAGATGCAGCGATCCGACGACGTGTTCACGTTGGGAAAGTTGGAGCCGCGTTCCCTCGTCATCACGGACACGCACGTGGCTCTCTGTATCGAGGACCATGTCAGCTACCCCCTCCCTGACTTCGTCATCAGCCCCCCGGAAAATCCCCACCATGAGGTTCTGGACGTGCAGACCATTGAGAACCTGAAAAGGGTGGCGGTAAGCGATGAGTCCCCGCAGGACCTTACACTGGTGTTCCACAACGAGGGCGATTTCGTGGTGGACGTGGCAAAAGAGTACTTCAGGGCAGACGACAGGAGTCCAGGGACACCGGGAGATGAGAATGAGATGTGCTGGATACTGATCATGCAGAGCGGAAAGGATCGGGAACGGGTGGTCTCCATGCTGATGAAGCAATGGGGGGACATCCACGGCAAGGGCCTTCCACTGGTCAAGACTTAGGAAGCTTAACACAGAGTAAAGAGACTCTTTTTACACAACCAAGACTTTTGTTCAGCTGACGTTTCGGTGACAGTCTGTCACCTTCCTCAGGGCTATTCTGACTGGTTCACATTGCACTGCAGCACAGGTGTCGTTGCTATAGATGTATTCCCAAGCACCCTGAGGAAGGTGATAGATGGTCACCGAAATGTCAGCTGAATAAAAGACTTGGTTGTGTAAAAAGAGTCTCTTTACACAACTGCCAGTATACACACTGTATCTAAACAGGGATTGATGCTGTTAAACTAAATTCGTACTATGATGGAACTTGCTGAATGGGGTGGGTTTGCCATGGGTTATACTTGTTTTGGAAGGAAGACCAGAAAAAAAATCATGACTTGTAGAGAACTATTTCAACTTGAAATCGCTGTGGATTTGATAGAAATTAGAAACTATAACAGGATACTTGAGAGATATGATGAAATCTTATGATTGTGAACTGTTAAATGTATGTCAACCAATTCTCAGCCCAATGTTGTCAATGGAGAAATTGAACAGCAAAATGTTCTGTGCATTTTGTAGCATTTGTACATAATTTTAATTCCTGAGTGTCCAACAAAAACTGCCTTATGCATGCTAGGATCGACAGTTATAAGGAAAACCACAAAGTATTTTTGGTGGAAAGATTTAATACACAGTTGTACAGAAAACCAATCGGACAGTAACACATAAATTTACAATATTCGGTGTATTTCTAGGATACTTTTACTGTGAATACAAAATGTACATACAGTTTGTGCAGGTATTTTAACTTATTTTACCTTAAGTTTTGTGAATACCATTAGGCAAAATATTCTTTGTGCCAGTATATAAAATGTAGAGACAAACATGACTTTCTAAATGTGCCTCAGTGAAAAAAAAGGCTCTGCTCTTAAGCATGGCCAAAAATATGGCAGTATCATATCAATTTAATGAACATTTCTATGGTCAAAGTGCAATATGCCTTTGCAGTATAATCTACTTTTTGATCACCGCATATGTATTGGGATTACAATCATTACTGCATAGTTTAAAGTTGTTGCATAGTTATAATAAATATGTCAAAAATACATTGAATATACATGTATATTGTCCTGTTTTGTTTTCATCAAAATTCACATGGTTGTTTTTCATATATCTCTATATAAAAATTAGTTGCCTCTCGCGTATTTCTTTACATACTGAAACTGTGCAAACAAAGAATACAAAGGGGGGTTTTATACAGTTTTATCCTAGGGTAACCAAAAATGTGCATTGAGTAAAAACATGTAAATAGGAACATTGTTGTCCTTTGCCCAACAAAACACACATGGTTACAAGATTAGTCTAACAGACTCTGTAGAAAACATTGTCTCATGTATGGCAATCCTTCAGTCGTTGGGTGATCCGACTCACGGTTGGGCCGGAAGTACGGAATGCCCTGTTTTGTATTCTATAATATTTATGTACAGATACAGATTTTCCGAGTATGATGACCATGTCAGTCCCTACATTTGATGAGTGAGGAGGGTTGACCCGGTGGCCTTCGCATGGATTTGTCCCATATAAAGGCTGCACGATGCACACAATGTTATGAGATTTTCCTGACTACAGAAAGACCCTAAAACATTTCTGTCCTTGTCAGGAACTTGTCCGGGTCCTTCAGAAAGTCCTCTGCAAACTTCACGATTTCGCCGCTGGTGAAGCTCCTGTGCTGCCGCTGCCATCTCTTCTCCTGTAGGTCCGGGTAAAAAGCTGCATGTCCGTGGTCGTTCCACCTTACGATGCACAGTCTCGGGTATGTGTACAGGGTGGGGGGGTTCAGGTGAAGAGAACCAGTGTCTGTGGACTCTAGCAACTCCCGTCTGTACCCCAACGGCACAAACTGGCCTGCCCACATTGGGTAAACGTCTACATCAAGCGTGGCAAAGCTCATTGACCTATACATGCTCAAGGCTGCTGAGTACAAGTTCTTGTAGAACTGTGACTCCTGGGTGAAGTTACTGGCGTGGCCTAGCGCGATGAGTATGGGGACGTCTGTGTTGAAGAGTAGGTGTCTCCGCTGTGTATGAAAGAGCTGCTGCGTGATGTGCATGACGGGCAGCCTGGAGTGGTCCTGTATGAACCTCAGGAGGGTGTCGGTACAGATGGCTTCGTTGTCTTCGCACAGGGTGTCTGGCTGGAGGTTGTACTTGTGTGGAGAGTGGAATTGATGAAGCTGGCTCTCTGATGAGTCGCTCTCCATAACTGACGCCAGAGGCTGACCTGCCGCGAAGATTGGTGCCCTCAAGCCATCACTGCGGTAGAGGGATATACGCAGCATTGCCGCCTCGACATTTACAGCTTTCTTCGACAGGACGTAACAAGCTACCTGGCCGTAGAGCTGTTCACACAAGTACTCGAAGCATCTGAAAGAGTAACCCCTGTCTACAACAGTGTTAGCTGGCTCTGCAAAGAGGGCAACGTCCTGAAAATCAGTTCCGTCCGTCGTTGAGACATAGTGCATTGCTGATTCAGTCACTTTTGACAGCCATTCTAGGACCTTTTCAGCTCCTAACACGTCGTGGTAATCAAGCCTGATACTGTCGTATGTGGTGTCTTGGGTGCAATGTTCGACTCTCCTGTTTTGGACAACTCTGTATGCTACAAGTGTGGGGAACCCCCTTATTCTCTGCTGTTCACATCTTGCAGGATCTGCGGAACAGTTGAAGACGTAAAAGGAAACCCCCATCATTCTTTTTACCGCCTTGTGAACAAGTTCAAGTTCAGGCATCTTTTTCGTACAGGTGCCACAGTTGGCTTTGATGAATGTCACCGCAACAACTTGCACGAGACTGGCGCTTCCTGTCAGGCCGTAAGGGGAAGGGGCAGTGTGGGTGGTGCTGATGACTTGGTCCCAGTCTGAGCCAGTCAGAACCGGTATCTGTCCTGCTTTCTTTACTGCCTTGACCTGGTAACAACAAGATGCACAAAATAAGATCACAGTCAAAGCATTTGTGGATGGATGGATGAATAGATGGATGAGAACATGGATGGATCGAGAAGCACAAGGAATATCTGCTGATGTTCTATCCTCTTTAGGCTGTACCTTCCTTGCTTATACTTGGACATTTCACAACATACATATTCTAAAATTAGACTACTTACAAAGTTGTTGCTGTAGCAGCTTACATACCTTTTTCCTTCCCTTGTGAACAGGCACTTGTGTCTTCTTGTTCTTGGCTATCTGTAAGTCTCTGAGTGCTTCAATAGAAGCTGTTTCATTTTGCCACTTGACGCACATACTGTTCAAGATTCCAGGACTGAAGGGAGCTCCCATTTCACACATAGGGGTGTCCAAATGTGGAACAATCTGCACCCCTTTGTGGTCCTCTAACGGGACACCAACATCCTCCAAAAACGTCAACACGTCAACCGGTTCTGGCGAGTTGCGTGGAAACAACCTTTGTCTTGTCACAGTCTTTACATTCTGGTTTGTGGTTTTCTCAGTACTAAACAAGACTGTGAACGGAATTTGACGGACCAGAGTTGAGTCGACCCATCCCTTTGCCAAGATGTCTCTTTGTTCGGAAAGATCCACAAGTCCAAACCTGAAGGCAGCTCCCAGTGTTCTGATCCAACCTGCTGTGTGCAGGAAGGATCTGATGTAACTCAGGCTTCTCCTTTCCCTGTGGGAGTAGAAACACACCAGGACTGATCCGGCGTACCTTCGCTCAAGAACTACAGGGGAGAAGTTTTCTGAGGTCAGCTTCAAGGCAGCCTTCTGTAGTGTGACTTCTATGTGAAGCTCGATGGTGGACAGAGTTAGATCATGTCCAGTCAGATGTTTGAATGGCCGATGTGGATCCGCCTTACTCACAAGTAGGACTGCAGGAAATGTGTTCACAGCAAACTGCTGAGTGATCTTTTTTCTATCAGGCGATTCCCAACGGACCAGGAGTGCCTTGACTTGTTCTGGAAAAAGCTTCTTAAGACGATTGAAGATCTTGTGCAGCTGAGCAGACTGGTCTTCATTTCTCGCGAATCCAAGCACGGTCACATCATTAGTGTGCAGCTCTCTGTCCACAGATATCGCATGGATGTCAGTCATCGAATTCTCTGCTTTATTCTTCTGTAGGTGGAGCCAGTCTATCAACCTTGTCGCAGTGTGATCGCCATAGAAACAGTCGGGAACTCCCCTCGGTAGCAGCACAGGGACGGTCGTGCACGTGGAATGCTGATGATACTTTTTACCTGTTTTATACAGATAAATAGCAAAGATAAGATTAGCGGTAATGGCATAAAGACTAATGCCAGCAGTTTTTAAAGACATCCAATTTCAGGGCAGCAAAAATGGAAATATTCTGAATAAAGCAATCTTTGTGATATTGACACATACTGCTTCACATTAGCACATTTAAATTAGCATTTCATACTTTGGGCATTTAAAACTGCAGAAGTAAGTCACAACATGAGTTCTTTATTTCTGGGTGGTACCCTAAAAATCAGCCCAGGGCACTTCCACTATCTATTTTTTGTCAGAATTTTGGGAATTATTGTTCCACGAGGGTCAATATACATTGAGATAGTGTGGTTTCAATTACTGAAAAATTGGGTTTCCAAGCCCTAAAAACTGACATAAGTAAAAAAAGTACAATGAAGTCAATTCAGCCTATGGCTGTGATGCACTTTTGACTCATCAAAATGATCAAATAAAACATTAATTAATTCATTCATTACCTCCATCAGCGTGGGATCGTATATCTTTCCAACAGAGAATACGGAGGAAAACTCTTCCTGCACTTCTGACGTTGCCCATACTTGGAGGAGAAGCTTTTCGATGACTGACGCACCCCTTCTCTGTGCTGAGAATAAGACACAAGCCGGCTGAGAGAAGGCATTGGATATCAGTGAGTCGTAGTCTGCTGCTGTCAGCTCCTTTATGTCCCACAGCCTTGGGGAAGGGGCTGATGCTTGGATTGCATCTGTAGATACACCTGAAAGAAAGAAGAAATTTAATGTTTTGATACTTTGCTGAAGGCTTTAACATTACATCATAATGAGTAACGTTAATGTCTCAGTGGAGCTGCTTATTTATTTATTTATTTATTTGCATCAGGCCCATGGCCCATATCAACAAACACAGTACAATTATTCCAATTCTGTATGTTATTGTTAAGAGTAGAGTAGAACATTATAGAATAGGTGCATTTTGGTATTATGTACTTTATTGCGGCCTTACTGTGAAATTCCTGTATATATGATGCACCATACAAGATTAAGTAGTTAATAGGTAACCCGTAGTAGGCATTTTATTATGCCATAAAATCCCTTTCAGCCATATGATGTTATAAGCAAAAAGCAACATTTTAAAGACTTATGTCGTATTCTTTGAGGTATATCATGCCACATAGGTTTCCAAAGTAGGTTTATAGCGTTTTTTAGAACTTCTTTATATATCCTCACCTTCTTCGACACCTGAAAACGCAGTTGTTCTTGTAGGTGAATCTGTGGCACCTGTAACAGTAACAGGTGGTCGTTTTGCTTCCGGGTTTGACGTTTCAAATGAGACCGAACCATCCTCTAACGTTATCTCCAGAATGTCAGCTTTAGGGCTCTCTACAGTCACGGAGTAGGGTGCTGTATCTTGAAGAACCGAGGAGCTCTGTGCCGCAAGTAAACATAGGAGAAATCGCGAGGAAGCAACACAACGTAGCAACCATGGCGTCACTTTGGAAGCCATTTTGGACCACACTAATTCAACGTTGATAGGGGGTGAACTGAAAATATCTGTACAGAGAAAATGGAAGAATCCCATGTTTTCATAGAGGATTTAACGTTATACTAGATAGTAATATTAGCGGTTGCTAATATAGACAGGTTTGCGTTGTACATAGTCATTGTAGTGTAACTTACAATATGTTTTTTGTGTGTGCTTTACCTTTTACAGGGTTCCTTCTGGTTCCGGGTCGGAGTTTAATTCTGACCAGAGTCTAAGTAAGTGCGCAGTAAATCGCCGGAAACGTGACTTTGTATGGTATGTTTTGGCCGCGATATCCCTGAAATCGTAATATCTGTGTACATATCTTTGTANCAGTCCAAGTACGGAGCGGGCCAGTCCAAGTACGGAGCGGGCCAGTCCAAGTACGGAGCGGGCCAGTCCAAGTACGGAGCGGGCCAGTCCAAGTACGGAGCGGGCCAGTCCAAGTACGGAGCGGGCCTGCCCAAGTACTTGGGTACTCCGGATCCCCTGCACTGGCATGTTTTCTTTTTATCTGGTCAATTTCTACTCTTTCCTGGGGGGCCCGCAAGCCCTTTTCTGTAGAGCATATTCGCCGTTTTAATTCTACGTAATGCGTTATAGCCACTTGGAATTTATCGTAAAGCGTATTAAAAAATCGAGAAGTTTCCGAATTCAGCATAGATCGTTGTCGGGACCCCCCTTGCAGGCCCCCTTTCCTGAGCTGTCTCCTGAAGTCTGGTAGAGGTTATACAGCTAGAACTTAATATGTAGACTCAGACGTGCCCCTCTGGGCAAAACCTACCATTGAAGTTGACGGCTGCAAATTAGAGGTAGGAGATCGGGTCGCGCAGTTGGCTGACCTGTAGGCAAGGCTAGCTTCCGTTGAGTTGACACACCGAGCCTCGGGTCATCCCACAAGTGTATAGTATGTCGTGGAAAAATGTTCACCCACACAGAAGTCCTCACACAGAAGGAAAAGGTGTCATTTAATGGATATGACCAGAGCTATGGGATATGACAATTAGATTAGATCAGGATAGGTTGAAAGTGAGCTATAATTAACGTTTTGATCAGATACTTCAATTATGTTCCTTGGTTGGGTGGAGGACAGGGGATTTCAGACAGATGGAGAGTCGCAAGCGACGGCATTGTTAAGTTCAAGCAGCCTGAAAGGCAGGTCGTAAAAACGTTTACAAACGCCTATACAGTCACTGTATAATGGACTGGTAAGCTTGAAAAAAACTTACAATTTCCATAATGAACTTGAAATCAGGAAGTGTACTCATACCAAAACTTCATGCCACTTATCCCACCTACTAACCCCTGTACTTGAGGACAATCTGTCGTCCCTAGGCTCGGCCTCGACAAGATCCTCAAGACCACCCTACTAATACCAAAGCCTCACCATCTCATCATAAAAAAAACAACGTTAAAGTTCCGCCGCATTAGGTCCGCCAAGTTTCCTTCCCGTCATGCTAAGAAAATTACGTCAAGTGCTAAACACAATCAGACTCGCCTTTATCACGTCAAAGCCATCGCCTCTATACACTTCTGCCAAAATGAACACACAACCAGGTAGGCTTTCAATTACTGCTCTTTCCAAACATACCGCTAGGTGTCGTCCTTACACTGTAGGCCTGTGACAGGTCCCACAATGCACCTCACTCAACTTTGACCTGCCCCATTGCATGACGGGAAACAAAATGGCGGCGCCCATAAAATCCAGGTAAAATAGAACAGGTTTTGCTATCGCAAACCTGTAATTAGTCTATTTATTATAAATTTCAGGGTTTTCTATATTTTATTCAAATTTCTATATTTTGCCGTACACATTCATTTCTTACGCCCCTATTCAATATTGGACTAGTCCACTGTCATGGCGGCGCCCATGTGAAAGTTTCACGTTGTGTTGAGCTCCCAGCAATATTGGGGATATCGGTGGTACTTCCAGAGGATAAGGAACATGGATTCCGCGATGAGGAGGAAAAGGAAAAGAGGGCCGAGGAAATCTAAAGCAGAAGAACGCGCGAAGGCTTTGCGGTATTATAAAGACGTTTTCATTTCATCGACTGTGCACATGGGGGGAGGGGGTTTAAGAATTTATAAATCTTTAAAACAAGATGTAGGTCTAAACGGAGTGATTTAATAACTTTAGGTCTCTGGACTGTGCTATATAATATCTTTCGTTTGTAGCTGAGGCTGCCACCTTACAAAAGTGACAAGCTTATGTGTGTTCCGAACTTCGAATAATTTTTCATCATTCATAACGTTATACACTAATACAGTACTGTAGCTGTAGTAAGAAATTATGAAATTCACTCATTATACGTAAGAATGAATGGATGTTCAGGTATAGTCGTTCGAAGTAACACACGCGGCAGCTTGTAATGTAATAATTTGCTTAACTCTTTCTCCATATGTCAATATCAACAGGTCAATATCAGATTCCAAAGGTTCCAACGGCCAGACGACTGTGTCACGTACAGCCGTGGCAGCCGCCACCGACCTCGTACCAAACCAGAACCTGGTGAAAAATGTCAAGACAAGACTGGAAAAGAAACGCGAGAGGTTAAAAGAAATGAAACTACGAAAGGCAAAGGCTAAGACTGTGGCACCATGGAGTCATTTGGTGGCACCTAGCAGTCAGAGTGGACAACATGGAGAAACCGTTACCACTAATAGTTCTACTTTGTCTGATCCTGATTCATTGTCAACAGTGTCATCAATCTCTGTTCCTCCTACTTGTAGGTAAGTACATTATGAGACTTGATTGTTGCTCATAATTTATTGGGGGTGCTCTTTCAACTAGTGTTTTGGCATGCAAGAAAATACAGGTTCTGTAGTATGAATGATAGTATTGTAATGTGGTAAATGGAAATGATGCTCTAAAGTTATCACCTAGTCTCCAATGATTTCATGTGTACTGTTTTTTACACCTATAGTTTTTGAAAATGTAATCTTAACACAGTGAAGGAATACATAATTTTCCCTCAAAGGGATTTCTTTATATTGTATATTAGTTTATTACTATTATTATTAGTACATGTTACTATGTGCTGTTTTGCTAAATGTTGTTATTGCTTTTCTAGGGTAATTGAGCAGAAACAGGGAGAAGAGTATGTCTTAGTGATAGAACATTGCCAGGTCAGTAAAGATCTTGTATTGGTTTATTTACACAAAAAATGTTAATTCAACCATTTTCTCTAGATAGTGAAGACATACATGTATGCTTCAAGCAGAATCTGATATCTTAAATTAATTAAAGACTGCTTTGTTATTAGAAAAAATATGTGAAAAAAAACATGAGATTAGCCCACTCAATTGTAACACTATATCAAAGACAGACTTGTGCTATCCCTTGTTGTTTGAGTTATAAGGATTTATTAGGTCTTATTCTATACTTTTTTGTACTTTGTTAATTTGTTTTGCCATACATGTATATTCTACCATGTGCAGTGACGGTGCAATAAAGTTCTTCCTGTTATCTTATACTATAGGAAGTTTGTTTCCACGGAAAGGCTCTGGTCAGCTGTCTCCATGGTTCTGTGTTCATCTACGGCTGCACCCTGCACCAGGGACAGGAACCCTTACCCGTGTACGCACCGAGGACGCACTCAGCTCTGTACATCACCCCTCTACCACACCAGGGGCGAGTAGTAGTGTCAGAGCACGTGAAACAACTTTTAGGGGAGGACGTGAAGGAAGACACTGTTGTTGTGCTGGTTCAGAAGCTGAAGTGCCCAATGGTGGATTATGTGACAAGTGTGAAGGAGTATGCTAATGTCTTCTACTGGGTAAGTGTTCAGTTGTGATGTACATAGTGAGGGCTTAGTTCTAAACGGGAACTATGCGGCTCCAGATGTCTTACTGAGGGACGACTGCGTGTGCAAGATGTCGGTAGCTTGAGGAATGAATCCCCTCTACTATATACTGGCTCAAAAAGCTTAGGTTACAAGGATAGATAAAACAATATATCTGAAAAAGTTTAATATACTGATTATAGTACAAAAGTATTTTGATTCTGGTCTGATTGTGCATACGTTTGTAGTTTTTTGACAATACAAAAAGTATATTTTTCATTCTTTTCTTTACATAGTACATTGACTTAACCCTTTAGTATTCCAAAATCATACTCCTCAACAAAAAATACAACATCCTTGCTCCTTAGAAGCTTAGAAAACTGTGAATGATCTTCTATACAACCTCTGGCCAAACCGCACATATGGTACATTGTCCACTGCTAGTGGTTTGACCTACATCCCAGTGGGGTGTCAGTTGATAGCTTACCAGTTTCTGAAATACCTAACCGTTTACTAGATTTTTATCTCTTTTGAAGGGATAATGACCACAGTTTATTCATGCCCAACAAAATACTCCAAGTTGATAATTATATTCCACCAGACCTCATGTGAAAGATATGAGTGTTTTTCTAAGGAGGCTATATCTTGTCACATGTGCCCCTGTCAATCAAGCCTGGCAAGCCGGGTCAATTAGCCACCCTAGGGGGCAACCCCTGTATGTTGTTACCTCCATGAAAAATGGAGGTATTGTTTTTGGCGGCGTCTGTCTGTGTGTCTGTGTGTGTGTGTGTCTGTGTGTCTGTGTGTGTTTCCGCAACTTTGTAGTCAGCATAACTTCATAACGCCTTTATGGATTGTGATGATATTTGGTATGCTGATAAGTCTTAGGAAGACAAAGGTCAAGGTCAAATATGGGCCTCCTGGTGGATGACCTTGGTACTGCAGCAGAACTTCCGGTTTTTGTATCTTTTGTCCTGAACATGCTATGGTCTTCAATTTTTGGTGACAGATAGCTTTTCCTGTTAGGAATAAGTGGTGTGGGTTTGGTCCCCCTAGCAGCTTGTTCAGGAACTGCAGGGGACTTTCGGGCGAAATCTTTGAAAGCCAATAAGTCCAGATAGGAACAGCGTATTTTCATCATTTTTGGTGTGTAGGTATCTGACAGAGAGATGTACACAATTAACTGCAAATTATGCAAATGAGGACTTTATTTGCATAATTAATGAGGAAATTCTATAATTACAATGTTTTACATTATAGAACTTTCATACATTTAATGTATGTAACCTATGGCAGATGGAACATCAACAGATACTAATTATGCAAATGATGACCTAATTTGCATAATTAATGCAAAAAATATATGATTTCTCAATGGTGAATGATGGGAATGTCTTACTTGGGACATCTTTAAGTTAATCAAAAGTTAACATCACGATGCATATATCATGTTAATGCAGAGGTCATTTGCATAATTAAAGAAGAAATTTACATTTACATATCAAGCCCATATTTCATGGAGGTATGAGATCTCGGAACTCTTGTTGTTGTTGTTCTGAGCAAACCGGTGGCACCGGGTACCCAAGAAGGACTGTTTGAACGGACAAAATATACGTAAGAAATGTGAAATAATGACACAAATGTGTTGAAAAGTGATAGTAACTGTTAATAACACTGAAATTTAGTATAATTAGAATATTCCAAATTTTTGTGCAAAAAACTACATAGAGTGCCTTTAAGTTTTTTGCATGCTGACGAAATGCTCACAAACCGCAATTGTCCCTCAGTAAGACATCTGGAGCCACATAGTTCCCGTTTAGAACTTTTATTAAGCCTGTCACACGACCGGTTTCGCCTGTGTGGCTTCTTCAAGTGTACAGAGCCTAAATGACACAAGTAACATGAAGACTTAGTTCTCACTTCTGTACTTTTCTATTTGCAGGAAAACAAGAGTAAAGACAGTGTTATAGACAGAGTGATGACACCAGACCACAGTAAGCTCCTGGAGTCAGTAGGTGTCCATGTAGTGGACGACCCGGCCACACCGAGGCTGTTCACACCTGAACCTGTCAGGGCGGCGCTGGCAGATGTACTGGAGCAGGTGGAACAGGCAGGTGTGTGGGTTTCCTTTGTTCCTTCAAAGTACAATGTAGCCAGTCCTTTGATAATAGCAGTACAGATAGCAGTACTTTGATAATAGCAGAACTAGAATTATCGTACTCATTTTATCATAAGATTCAGACAGAGTAAACAGTAGCTACAGGTGTTTCTAACTCAGATTTCTTGCGGTATATTATATAGGATTAGGAACGCATTAGCTGTTCCTGTGATATAATATAAGTCAAGTGATATAATTGATTTGATTGAATGTGTAAGAAAATTAGCCTCATGTGTTGTTTGTGTTTGTGTTCTTACATGGACTAGTTACCAAAGGTACCACAGCACCTGTCATCCTGTTATGTGGAGGCAAGAATTCAGGAAAATCTACTCTGGCCAGGTTTCTCATCAACCTGATACTCTCCAGGTAGGAAGCAAAGTGGATTATATTATGCACTAGATATTTACTGAATTTTGAAGTCTTTGCTGCTGAAAAATACGTTTTCATCTTGTGAATTCTCTTAGTAAATTCTACTAAGTCTTTGACTATCCAAGAGTTGATGTGGCCTTAGTAAGGAGTACAGTTACTCAAGCAACAGTTACTCAAGCAACTGGATATGAATTTGGAAACAGTCAGACGTTTCAGGTAGTATCCTGACTACCTTTTGTCACAGGTAAGAGTGTCACTGACAAAAGGTAGTGATGCTACATGTACCTGAAACGTCTGGCTGTTTCCAAAATCAGATCCAGTTGCTTGAGTAACTGTTTTTTGGTGTATGTTATTACCTGGATGTCTAACCTTCACTGACGAAGTACTGTATTGACATTTTCCATGTTCCATGTTAAGTTGTGGAGAGGTGTACCATCTAGAGTGAGTACTATGAAGCAAGTTTAAACTGTAATTGCCAACACAACAAATTGGACTCACCCAAATTTTTGACTGTACAACTCCAGTCTTTGTCATTCCTTGACAAAGACTGAGTCTAATTTGTTGTGTTGGCAATTACAGTTTAAATTTGCCTCATAATGATTTCTACCAACACAGATGAACTTTCAAGATTAGAGTGAGTACTGTATTGACTTTGTACATGTACTTTCTGTCTATCCATGTTCCATGTTAAGTTGTGGAGAGGTGAACCATCTAGAGTGAGTACTGTATTGACTTTGTACATTGTACATATACTCTCTATCTTTCCTTCCTTGTTATCCATGTGAAGTTGTGGAGAGGTGTACCATCTAGAGTGTGACATTGGGCAGACAGAGTTCACCCCATCAGGGTTTGTGTCCCTGACCCATGTGACCACACCCACGCTCGGCCCTCCCTTCACCCACCAGAAAACACCTGATAGGTGAGATATATCTATCTATCTATCTTTTGCTTGGTGATACTGTTGGAATGGTAGACATTTTTGCATTGGGAGGGATGGGGCAGTGAAATATGCTGCATTTGCTTGCAACACGCTCGGCCCTCCCTTCACCCACCAGAAAACACCTGACAGGTGAGATAGACTAGTCCATATCTGATATTGGGGTAATTTTGAAATGATAGATTTTAATCTCCAAGCATGTTTCAGTGGCTGCAAAAGACAGTTACTGTATCATATTAGCCACACTGTATCCATTTGCCACCCAGGCTTTCTACCAAAGTGGTATCTTGTCACAAAAACATACCAGCCGAGAAAAGAATGTGTCCTGCCTGCAAAGACAAAGTTGAAGATGAATACCATTTTGTAATGATATGTCCTTGCTATAACAAACAAAGAAAAAAACTAATGATAATTTTCATGTAAGAGCAAAATAACGCTACCTGAGACAAGTAGAGAAATTTTCAACATGCTGTTATCATGCCCCGACTCTGTATCTGTTTATCTGGGTCAATATGTACATAATGCTATACAAAAGAGAAATTGTGTCACAGCAATGTGAAGAGTAATTTTCCATCATATTAACATCATGTACATGTATTGAAGGGGGATAAGTACTCTGGTAGACAAAAAAAGTGTTATTTGCCATACATTGTATCCAATGCAACTGTTGCACAATAAACTTGACTTGACTTGACTATCTTCCCCAGGTGTTGTTACTACGGGCACCTGAGTCCAAATGATGACCCTGACAGGTACATCAGGACAGTGAAGTATGTGCACCAAGGTTACCGGGGTGATGCACCACTCATTGTCAACACCATGGGGTGGACACAAGGTAAGGGTCACATCCGTGAATAGTTTCATCAGATTGGTAATACACTGAGTAAAGAGACTCTTTTTACACATCCTAGTCTTTTATTCAGTCAGAAATGCCCTGAGGAAGGTGACAGACTGTCATGAAAATGTCGGCTGAATAAATCTTTTATTAAAGACTTGGTTGTGTAAAAAAGTCTCTTTACTCCAGGTAAGGGACATTGTACAGCGATTTTTGACACTGAACAGGAATCAATGTATAAACACATTGTTCAATAGTTTATGCTTATAAACCTGCATTTCTCATCTGGTCTCTCAGTCACTGACAAAAGCTAGTGGATACTAGCTGAAACGTCTGACCGTTTCCAAAATCATATCCAGTTGCTTGAGTAACTGCTTTTTGGCGTAAACACATTGTTCCTCTGGTGCTTCAGTCAATTTGATAACAATCAAAGAATTGAATTCATTTGTGTCAGGGGCTTTAGAAATCTGTACATCAATCAACCAATATACTGTACAGTGTACTGTATGTAGTGATACACGTATCTACAATGTCTCCCCTGTACATGTACAAAATGTAGGTCTGGGTTTACACCTGCTTATGGACACCCTCCACCTGGTGCGACCCTCCCACATCCTGCAGCTGAAAGGCAGGAAGTCTGCACAGGACCTGCCTCAGCTGTCTCACCAGTTCCTGCACACACAGCCTGGCTGGGCGTATGCAAACATACAGGTGAGAGAAAGACTGTGTGTTACTTTGGGGATTGAGTTTATTTTTAACCACTTTTAGCTTTCCTTTAGCTTTCCTTTTGCATGTTATTCTTCAATAGCCTGGGTACGTACCATCCTGATTTTGGCTCTGCAACACTAAGAAAATAGATTTTTTCGAGCGTTGCAGAGTCAAAATTGGGCTAGTTCTTCAAGCTGTCAGGAAAAAACACTACAATACATTACTATGCAATATAACATGAAACAAAATATGCTGTAACATTTGATGATAGTACTAGTTAGATCTTAGTTACTCTTCAAACCTAGATAACTGCCAATCCAGTCTGAAATTGTCTTAATGTACAACTTGTCTTTAATTTCTGTACAGAACTTTGTGGAAATATTTTAAAATTTCTTCATGTCATCTTATTCTTCTTCTTCTGGATTTTTAACAGGTAGAGACAGACAAAGAGGATGATGCTGATGATGATGACGCTGTGCCTGTCAACCCAGAGCTGGTGTACCTACAAGTTGGGAATGACATGCCTCGACAGTAGGTCACCTCTGTCCTTTTTTCAGTAGCTTCTGACTTCCACTATCATGATGATGGTATTTTCTGTCTCAATTCCAATTTCAGGATGTACATAATGCATTGTGTGTTACCACAACATATAGCTGGTACAATTATGTTATAAGTGGAAAACTATCACTATTGTACCTGTAATAAACAGTCATGTATATATACTTGAGTCTGTCCTTTTTCAGTACATGGTTCACGGCATCAGAGTTCCGGTCCATGGCTCTAATGGCGGCCCTCAGTGCCCTCCAGCCTGACTGCCCAGTTCATCCCCTGAACACCTCTGGGGTGCTCCCGCTGAATGCCCTGACCCCCAGGGTAGTGCCGTGGAGCTCAGTGGCCGTGCATGTCTGCAACGCCGACGTCCCCCCCTCACAGGTCATGTACGTGCTGAACGCCAGCGTGGTCGCTTTGTGCCAGGCTGGGGACAGTGAGGTACGTGCCACTCATTTCGCTCTTCCTAAGGCCAAACTGATTGAATTTTATGTGTGCACATTGAGTTTTGCCTTTTCTCAAAGAAGACTAAAGATCACATACTGGGTGCCACCCTCCATAGTCCATGGTAGCTTGCGACAATAGGGAGCCAGCAGCTACTATGGAGCACGGCACCCAGGCTGCGACAGTCCACAACTCAAGAACTCAGCACATACGTACAGTGCTGATTCATAAATTCTGCAAAAGGCCAGCATGTGCTGGCTTGTCGTAAAAGTAGCTACTCTTTGAGTTTTGAAAATCAAGAGAGTACTGTGATGTACATTGTACATTTTCTCACCCTTCCATGCTGCAGTTCTCCAGGCTGAGACAGGGGGCGCTGCCAGATGGTCCAGTTGTTTTACAGGACACGCCCATCTGCCAGGCTGTTGGCATAGGTGAGGACTGATCCAGAACTTCAGAAATCCTTTACTGGCCTCTTACAAACCCTTTTGGCTTTCACATAGAAAGTAAATCATTATGTCTACCGAAGGAAAACATTGTTTTTGCTCAGTTTCCTCTTCTCCAAACACAGAAGGTCAATGACCTGAACAAGACTGTCTGTTACCATGGTAACTGGTGTTGGGTTACATCATGTTGCAGTTTTATAGTAGGAGGGATTTAGACTCCTGTCACCATGTATATGAATGTGTTGGAGTAAGGATTAACAGAGCAGACCATATGTGAAGGTAACTATGTATTTGCTTTACAAATGTTACCTTTCTAGTCTCTTTGTGTTAAAAGTTGTATCCTTCACCACCATAAGTTACTATACATTGTATTTTGATTCCTTTTGCTGTGCATCAGGTATAATCCGAGGCATAGACATGGAGAGGAGAGTGTTCTATGTCCTGACATCTGTGGAGGAGCACAGGCTGACAAGGGTTAACATGCTGATGTGTGGAGCCCTGTCCATCCCTGCACCTCTCATGTTACAACAGGTAATGAAAGATTAGTCCAGTCTACATGTACCTGTGAGTAAAGAGACTCTTTTTACACAACCAAGTCTTTTATTCAGCCGACATTTCGATGACCGTCTGTCACCTTCCTCAGGGCAATTCTGACTGGTTCACATTGCACTGCAGCACAGGTGTCGCTGCTATAGATGCATTCCCAAACGTACAATATTTACACATCTATACATATACAGGGAACTGTATCTACAATGCGGTCCCAAATGTACAGGAGTTGGATATATACATAATTGTGGTCAGTTATTAAACAAAAGTAGTAATTGCCGAAACGTAAAATAACAGACTTGGTTGTGTAAAAAGAGTCTCTTTACTCAGTGACTTACCAACCTGATGAAACTATTCACGGACAACAAATCTTGTCAACTTGACCTTGATCTAAGCTTCTGCTCCACTTAATTTGTCTCTTGGCCATCAGAGGAGCTTAATGTAGATTGTCTTGGATGGTTAACATTCAAGCTGTATATTTAGTTGGGTTTAATGGAAAGAAAAAAAGACCAATTAGAACCCGGCAAGTGGTTAAACCCTGCCGTATCATGTTACAGAACTGACCAATCACAGACGGCCAAGGTGAAGGGTGTTAACATTCCTGAGTAGAGAATTATGGGAGATTTTGTACTTTGGACAGAACAGAGTCATTGATATGTTTAAGCTGTATGTCAGGGCTCGAAATTCAATTTTGGGAATAGGTGCACTGGTGTACCCAACATGAAAAATTCTGTGCACAAAAAAATGATAAAATAAGTAGAATGTAAAGCAAAAACTGATAATGTTTCATTTCTAAAGAAAAGTAGTAAAACATATTATTTTTCTGACACTTATGTTAAAAATATGCTGTATACTACTTTACATTCAATATCTTTACACACACAAACCTACAAAAATATTTGAGTGCACTGGTGCACCCACAGAAACAAATTGAGTGCACAGCTCCAAATTTGGGTGCACTAAGGTGCACATGTACCCAGTATTTCCAGCCCTGTGTATGTTGTAGACTGCCAACTTGGGCTATTGTCTATACTTGTGTGGCCATCAGCCAATTTGGCACTGTTGCTTGGCTAAAGGTAAACCTTGACTCCAGCTATCAAATATTTTATCTCAGATAACAATACAAGGTCTGTTACATAGGCAGGTAGCAATAGGCATACTACGTGGAATGATTCAGCAGAAATGACTAAAAATGCTTGAAAAAATTTAAAAAAATTTTAAAACTTCTTATCAAGAACATATAAGTCACAAACATGTATGGAATAAAAAAATGTAATGATTTTCTTTTTGCATTTTACCATTTCTGGTTCCTATACTAAGTTACTCAGTTGAGCAGCCCACCAATAGTTGATAATAAGAAGTTTATTGCAAATCCATGCCCGAAGGCTATTTGCAGTTTGCACAAGTTACAAACATAAAAGAACATTGAAACAGAGTGTAAAATAACTTCAAAATCTACATAATGAAAGGTAATTGTCAAAACTATGGCTGTGTCTAAAACTATGTCTGAAGGGTTTGATAGTACTAAAAAAAACTACATTGTATTGCATTTAAAATGGCTAAGTTGTGAGTTTACCTGGCATTTAAGTGCATTTGTATTGGAGTTTGAGGCATGTGATACTGACTGTTGGAGGAGTCGTTGGCCCCGTGAAGCACACAGGCGAGACATGTCAATCATTCAGTCTGTTTACAGCTGTCTGGACCACTGAGGCCATCCAATCAATTAAGGCCTAGGGAGAAAAACATCGTGTTTCCTGTTTCCAGACCAACCCTAGAAAAACCTGCCGACCTTAGACCCTAAAACTTGCATGAAGTGACCTTATGCAAGTTTTACTTTGTGAAATTATTGTATTATATCAGTTGGACTCCTATATAGATATCACTGAAGTTTAAAAAAAAAGATAATCCCTACCGACCCTAATTTTACCGACCCTAAAACAGGAAACACAACATTTTTTCCCCAGGCCTTAGGTGATCCAATCAATTAAAAGCACAGTCACGACTCTGCAGAACATGACTCATACAGGGTACAGGAGTCTTTCAAAAATTCTATACAATTATTCATGTAAGAACCACATTGTGCAAATATGTTTTGATAAATTTGTACATTAATAATAGTTTCATCATGGTGGTAAGTCATTGAGGAAAGAGACTCTTTTCACACAACCAAGTCTTTTATTCAGCCGACGTTTCGGTGACCGTCTGTCACCTTCCTCTGGGCAATTCTGACTGGTTAATAAAAGACTTGCTTGTGTAAAAAGAGTCTCTTTACTAAATGACCTTGAAGTGTCAAAATTATCCAACATTATACAGGAGAAGCAAAAAAGGAAGACGTGTAAGATTAAAAGTACAAAAACTTGGTGCTAGTCACTCTATAGTATACATATAACATCTAATGTACCTCCTTTCTAAGGCTACAACAAACAGATAGACCTGTCTAGATCATCTGAAAGCAAAAAAAAACCTAGCAAAACATCCAATTGAAAATGTGCTAGAGTTTATTTTCTTACTCGCACTATTGCATCAGATTTTATCTGTATAACAAAGTCCAACATTTCAGAATCAGAATTGTTCTAAAATGGTGACTGTATCTTCCCGTTCGTCAGTCACCACTAGGTGACCCTGTGTTGCCATGGCAACAGCACAAGGGCTGCTGCCGTCCGTAGTTATGGATCTGATGAACCTGCCTGTTTCGTCAAACACTTCTAAACACCCGTTCTTACTGTCGGCAACGATGATGTTACCCGAGCCGTCTGTACAGATGCCACGGGGGTACTTCAGGCGACGTCCACCGCTCGTCCTGTCTCCAAACTTGAACCTGAAGTCTCCATTGTCGCTGTACACGTAGACACAGTCACAGAAGTAATCCGACACAAGAATGTTCCCCTCCCCGTCCACAGTGATGTACTGTGGGTGGTTCATGCCTTGTCGCTTACCCACTGTTTTAACCAGTGTTCCATCCGGCATGAACTCATGCACCACACCTTGTTGTAGATACGTTCCAACTGTTTGTGTCACAAGAATACGCCCTCTTCTTGTGTCTACAGCTATTCCCCTACGAGCTCTTGTCTTCTGTAGCTCTATCTTGGTCAGCATACTGCCTCGTGGTGTGTATTTAACCGCGAAGTCAGAAATGTCCGTATCTCCCACCACCCACAGGTTCCCATCTCCATCTACAGCCACGTCATGTGGGGACATCACCTCGTCATATCTATGTCTGATTCTTTGGAGAAGGAAGCCCTTAGTTTTCCTGCTATGGCCTGACAGGGTTGTGACCAGGCTGTTCACGAACGCTCCCTCTAAGTTGAAGACTTGTATTCTGTTGTTACCACAGTCTGCTACAAAGATGCGCCCATCCTCTGACACAGTCACACCAAGAGGTCGCGTAAACTTGCCTTTCTTCACACCTTTCCCACCAAACGTTCGTCTCTTTGGCAGATTTTGATGCTGGCTTTCACCATGATGATTACCTGTTGGTTCTGCATTAAGCATTGCAGACTTCAGAGGCTGAATAGTGACCTGTCCTAAGATTTGGGCAACACCGTTTGAGTCTGTAGGTTGGAAGACAGCCACGTGTGTTGGTATGGGAGAAGGTGCTGCTCTGTCTCTGTACTTTCCCACCACCTGCAGTGTTCAAAATACCCATCTGTAGTCTGCATTTTGCAGAGACATTTTCAATATTGCAGAAGAAAAATTAAGCAACCTGCAATTTTGAAGACTGAAATAAATCAGGCTAGGGGTTCAATGGCATGTAAAAGCTGTTGTGTCAAGTAATTTTGCATGTACTTTACAAATTGCATATAAAATATTTGCCAACATGCAATTTTGATTGTATACTAAGTATGCCATGGGTTTAGATCCAGACTTTTAAATGTGTATTTGCAGAAAGTATTTCTGAATTGCAGAACAAAATGTTAACTTTTTGCAATACTGTAATTACTCATTTTTTAACGGTACTGTTACATGTATGTTCACTGTTTTCACTGTCACTTCTGTACTGTGAACTTATCATTACAGTTAACAAATAATTCCTGGACTTTCTTTTTTCTGTACCTGTCGCCACTGTGAATATACAAAATGTATAATTTCATGAACATGTCCATTTTTCTCAGACCATTACTTTTGCTACAGTGAACGTAACAGTATTGCAGAACACTGAAAAAAAGTGTTTCTACCACTAACCTATATAGAATAGGATAGGTTAAGTTAGTAATCAGTTACAGGTTGTTGTATTTTATGTGTAGCAATAAGCAAGTGTACGTCTGTGTTTTAAGTCTGTAATGTGTTTTAAGACTCCAAGAAGAAAAGTGGGTATAAGCGTATACTCACTAATGGAGATCATTCAAATAAACAAATAAACAAACCTGTATCAGACTGGTGTCCTGTTCGAGAACCCCCATCCCTCGCTGCTGTATGTTGTGCTCTGCACTGTCACAGGCAGCGGACAGTTCGGACAAGTCCGCCAAAACGCCCTCCCGCTGACTCTGTATCCCGGCCAGGTTCTGGTGGTGTTTTTGCTCCACTTTACCGATCATGTCGTCTTTCACTTCTTGAAGTTTCTGTATGACCTGACTGTACGCCTGGGTGATGCTGCTCTCTGTCTGTTGTTTCTGCTTCTCTAACTGCTTCTCCGTGCCTCTAAGACTGATGATGAAGTCGCAGTAGGTCTCTAGTATTCCCCTGCCTTCAACAATCAACGCTTGATCTTCGGTTATCCTTTCTTCCAGAGCTTTCTCCAAGTTTACAGCACTGTGGCCTGCATGGGCCTCTCGCAAACACTCTGTACATATGGCTTTACTGCAGTCATTACAGTGCAAGTTCAGTTCTTCTTTTGGGTGGCGGCTACAGTTGTTTGTAAAGAGTGGCTGCTCTGCAGCAGTTTCTTCCGAAACAGTTGCCTGGTTGTGGATCTGGTCGCACAAGTTTTTGACAAGATGGACGTCAGGTAAATCAGGTAGTACCCTTTTGGTTGGTGGTCTTGCCTGGTCTTTTTGGCGTCGTGTGGCTGTAAAGTGTGGCTGCCCTGCAGCACTTTCTTCTGAAACAGTTGCCTGGTTGTGGATTTGGTCGCACAAGTTTTTGACAAGATGGCCGTCAGGTACGTGTACATGTAAATCAGGTAGTACCCTTTTGGTTGGTGGTATTGCCTGGTCTTTTGGGCGGGGGCTACACCTCTTTGCAAAGTGTGCCTGCCCTGCAGCAGTTTCTTCTGAAACAGTTGCCTGGTTATGGATTTGGTCGCACAGGTTTTTGACAAGATGGCCGTCAGGTACATGTACATGTAAATCAGGTGCCCCTTTAGCTGATGGCTCTGCCCAAGCATGGCAGACAGGGCATTGGAAGCTTTTTTGGCCCCCAGCCCAGTCCTGTAGACAGTCCTGACAGAAGGTGTGTTTACAAGGCAGCACTTTTGGCATGTAGAACATCTCCAGACAGATGGCACAAGAAAGCTCCTCCTTGGTTCTCCCGCATAGTCTTGACCTCACTGCTTCAGCCATGATCTTTGCTTTGAACTCCAAAAGTGCCGTTAGATCAAGGTAGGGGCAGGCTACATCAAAGGAATGGGCAAGTCCATGGCTAGGGTAGGGGCCGGGACTACTTGACCTTGACTTTGCACTTCAAACGCATGGAACGTTACAGATAAAACTACGGCGGGTAGCAAGTTTACCTCACTTAGTACTGAAATTTCGTTGGGTAAAAGCTGTATGTTCTGCCAAAAGATAGTTTTTCATGTTGAACGATACAGGGAAAGAAAAGAGGGATAGGTAATGTAAAGAACACCCCCTACATACTTGACAAAGTTGGTATGTCCCTGTGTAAAGCAATTAACCAGTAGTGCACTTTGAATCAATTACCAGTTATCATAAGTCAATGTTTGCCCACAGTTAAGGGGATAACATGACCTATAGCAATGTTTACTTTATCCAAGGCCATTAATTGAATGTGTAAGACCAGTGTAGTGGTATGTCAACAATGCTGAAAAGAGTTGACACTTGTAGTGATGTATTAACTCATCCGAGTGGGTTTTGGACCCAACATTCCTGGTTCTCGTGCTGAGTACAAAGTATGAACATGTAACACAGGTGTTCTGAATTGTCTGGTGTTCAGGCACATGTAAACTTGACTTTTGTTCTTAGGTTTATTTATAGGGATACCTTTATTGTACCGCAAAGAGCCCTGACAAAATTAGAATTTCATTGTTGTAAATGATCTTTTAATTACCACACGCAGTGAAACAGCCAAATATACATTAAATTAAATATCAGGAGAACTAACAAGTACCACTGTTACAGTAACAGTAGTTAAAGGCTTGAATGGTGGGGTCCTATAGAAATTCCTTCTGTAGCATAGAGACCAATGAAGCCAGACTTGTGCTTTACACACATGTGCATGTACTTGTCAGGGGTCCTTTTAACCTTCTATCTGCTAAGGTAGCCGTTTGGCACTGAATTTGTATTGGTTAATAGGGTTAGGCTGCAGGGAGAAGGTTAATTTGCCGTGGTATGACTGTCTAACATACCCACTTAAAATGGTCTAAAGTTCAAAGAAAAAGGTAAATGTTGAGTTAAAGCATTGTTGTACACATGTACTACAGTGTATATCATAAGTTAAGGCTGATTCCTTGGTCCCATCTTGTTTTCTGTATCTGTATAGCCGGTATAACCGCCCTTTAGCGTAACACACCAGCTTCTGTATCTGTATAGCTGGTATGACCGCCCTTCTGCGTAACACCAGCTTTGCAGGCACGCAGTGCAGCGGCAGCTGGCTACATTACACCGATCGAATTGTTACACCTAACCCTTGAACATCTTACATTGTTTAAAGCCATCTAAATGATAATTCCCCTATTGTTTTGTTCCACCACAGAACGTAGAAGGCCCCGTGCCGTACGTGACGTCAGAGTTCTCCCCAGATGGAGGCATCTTCGGCGCGACGCCTCTCAGGATCAGGAAGAACCTGCAGAGGGAGCGTCGGCAGACCGCGGGAACACCGGGCCTCGGGTTTGTCAGTCCCAATCAACAGGAACTCACATGATAGTCTTTATACAATGATCCATGAATGATACCTGCATACCATCTTCAGCATACAGTCAAGGCACCAAGCCTGTGCCAATCTGCAGGAACTCACATGATAGTCTTTATACAATGATCCAACGATACCTGCATACCAGTACGTCAGCAGAACGTACTGTGCCTGCACAAAACCCAGATTTTTCAAGGATTCTGTTGGATTTTGGGTCAAAACGTTCTATCAAAATGACGCCTGTTGCAGACAATTTTTTTCCGACATAACATTTAGAAACTACAGACGGAGTGTTAATCTTACATGTGCGAAAAAGACCTTACATGTGACCTTCCCTGCACAATACATTATGGGTTTTGCGCAGGTGCAGTACATTATGCCCACATGATGGCAAAGGGCTAAACGTGAAGTATACTAAGTTGAACACGATGACCTTTCATGCTAAGGAACTCACATGATGGGCGTGGTTAAATTTTAAATGGAACAGCACTGATATTTTTTTTTCTTTATATACAATGATGCAATGATACCTGGATACCATGAGAAAGGAGTAACTCGAAGGTTGACTTTGCTCCCCGGGATCGAACCTGCGCTGCTCGCGTGGTGTGTCATCTCACAACCAGCGCACCAACCGATTAGGCCAAAAGGGACCCAGTTACGCCGGGCCTCGGGTTTGTCAACCAACAGGAACTCACATGATAGTCTTTTATTGAATGATACCATCTTCAGCATAGTCAAGGCACCAAGCCTGTACTGTGCCAACCAACAGGATCTCACATGATGGGCATGGTTAACTATTAATGGAATAGCACTGATAGCTTTTTTTTCTTTATCAAATGACCCAATAATAAATGTAGCATCATTAATACATGTACACATATACATCAAAGGTACTACAGTATTTTTAATTTTCTTTCTAGCATCATTGTTTTCTAATTTAACACCATTAAAAATTGAAAAAGACATCCCTTCTGTGGTTTCCAATGTTATGTTGGAAAAGATATCGTCTGCAACAGGCAAAATTCTGATGCAACATTGACCAAATGTCCAACAAAAACTGTGAAAAATCAGGGTTTCGCGCAGGTGCAGTACATTCTGCTGATGTGCTCCTCATGAAGATGTACTTAGGGAATGCTACACACATGCTGTACACATTGAAGTGTGGGCGGAGTGTGATCTTGTCTGTTACAAAGTCAACTGCTGAAAGGCAAGGTCAACTACTTGCCTTGAGGAAGGTCACAGAGTTTCAAATTATCTCCATGTGTGCAACCCCCAAGTGCTTGGTACAGGTTTGCATAGGCAGGGCTGGAAATACTGGGTGCATGTGCACCTTAGTGCATCCCAATTTGGAGCTGTGCACCCAATTTTTTTCTGTGGGTGTACCAGTGCACCCAACTATTTTCGTAGGTTTACGTATGTAAAGATGTTAATTGTATAGTAGTATACAGCATATCTTAATATCAAAGGGTCAACAAAAATAATAAAATCATTGTTATAGTACAAAAAGTCATTTATTTAGAAATGAAATATAATTACCTTTTGCTGACATTCTACTTATATGGTGCACCCAAAAATGTTTTTGTGCACCCAATTTTTTAGCTTTGGTGCACCAGTGCACCTCTTCCCAAAAATGAATTTCGAGCCCTGTATACGTGTAATTCACATGCCAAGGGCCACAGAGATCACACAGGACCACAGTAAAATGATAAGCTTGTTGTGCCTATCATCAGGACTCCAGATGAACCCTACTGACCCTCGTGCCTTGCCTGGAGGAGCCTTCCTGTCACTGATGGACAGGAGTGATTATTGGAGACTACAGGACAATTGATCATCTGCCATTGGACAGGGATAAACGTTACTGTTGTGTAGTCAACAGTGTCCAGTCATGCATGCCCTGGGGTGGAGGTGGGGGTTGTGAACTTGCAGATGTAGAGATGTGTACAAGGTGACTAACCTTGTAAGTGTATGGTGCAAGGTAAGCCATAACAACATTGTGCAATGCAATACATGTACCATGATGTAGATACATGCATCAGTCTCTTATAGCTAATCTGACGCACAACATTCAATTCTCATCTATCCTTCGATGGAACACAGAAATTTATCCTTTGATATAGGACATAAGACATTAAGAGAGTTTTAATGGATATTTTTCTTAGCCTGGATATCATCCTGGTTGGTTTACATCTAACTGATTTATACTTTCCTGCATACTATCATTGATTTGTATAACATAAACTTGTTGAAATACATACCCAATGTGCCTTTTATTCCATTATTGGTGACATGATAGTATCTTCTGTTGATTTCACAAAGGAGTTTTAAATGAGACTGGTTTAAAGCTTCTTGATTTGACCTGGAAAACCAAGAAGTTCAGCATAAGGCCAGCATGTATATATCAAGATTGACAGTATTTAACTACACCACTACACAGTACACACACTGCGGTAAGAAGAACAGTAAACACACCAGATTGATGAGGTAACAGGTGGTTTTCCAAATCATTTCTCCAGACTTCTGGCCAAAAGCCAGGAGAAACAGAGGGTTTGTTTCTAAGGAACCAGATTGAAACAACATTCAAAGTCACATTGGGATTTGTTCAAATTGAGATTAGATTTTGGTCAGATCTAATTTAAGGTTAAAGGGTGTGAGAAATGGCAAACTGGAGTAGTGTAACGGTGGACTTCAAGCACTGCGCATGCTAACTAACCCATTCCAATGCGTCCGGACCTTTTGGCATAGTGGTTAGCGCTCTGGTATTGTAAGCTGGCTGCCCAGGTTCAGCGCAGGTTTGATTCCTGGCGTCCCGGAAGTCAGTAACCTGGATGCCAGACCCACAGCACACTGGACACAAAGCATCTGAGTGAGCCTGATACTTTGTGTCCTGTGTGCTATGGGTCTGGTACCCAGGCTAACATTCACAAAATCTATCTGGTTTCTATGAAACTTGACCAAGATCCAATTTGAGTGCAATTTACCAGGCCCCAATGTGACTGTGGCCTCAGGCATCTAGTTCATTGGGTGTGGTTAATTTATACTTGTTGTTCCTCTCTAAAGGAGAGGAATGTTGTATAAGGCACTGATGTCACCACAAATAGTTTCACCCTCCCACCAATTATGTCAAAATGTATCAGTCTGCCACTGCACTTCTGACACCCATATCAACATCTATTTCCTCAACTGTATGATGTCACTACAAATAGTTTCACCCTCCCACCAATGTATCTGTCTGCCATTGCACTTCTGACACTAACTAACATATCAACATCTATTTACCTCAACTGTACAAAATGTATGATGTCACTGCATATAGTAAATTCACCCTCCCACCAATTATGTCAGAATGTATCTGTCTGTTACTGCACTTCTGACACCAATTAACATATCAATATCTATTTCCTCAACTGTACAAAATGTACAATGTCACTACAAATAGTTCCACCCTCCCACCAATTTATGTCTAAAATTTAATGTATCTGTCTGCCACTGCACTTCTGACACCAATTAACATATCAAGTTCTGTTTCCTCGACTGCACGATTTGTTCCCACACTTGTACATCATCACATGTGGGTGAATACTAAGAGTTTAGCGAGTTTAGGATTGTTTTCTGCATAGCTGCAGCACAGTAGCTTAGAGGCCTAGGAAAAATAATGTTGTGTTTCCTGTTTCAGTCCTGAAAAAATTAGGGTTGGTAGGTAGGAATTATCTTTTTCTTTCTTTTTTTAGACGTACAGTGATATCTATATACTGATCTTGTACAATACAGTTTAACAAAGTAAAACTTGCATGAGGACACTTTAATTTATTTCAATGGAAATGTTAAAAAGAAAACCAATTGTACAACATTTTATCACTCTGGTGTACGTGTCAGATCATGGAGTTAGAAAAGGTCGATCAGCTCAAAAAATTATGTCCCTTGCAGGGGTCCACCCAAAAAAGTTTAGGGTCGTCAGGTTTTTCTAGGGTCGGTCGGGAAACAGGAAACACAACTTTTTTTCCTAGGCCTTGTAGCTATGTCTGGATCGATGATTCACAATTCGTGAATGTGGTCGTGGGACTGTTGGCTTAGAAATTTAATTTGCTAACTTTGCCAAGTTTGTTCTGATATACCACAGATATCTGTTGACCTGGACCCCGTAAGGTTTCGCCCACTATACTTAGAAGTACTCAAGAAGATCGCATACCAAACTAGTTATGTTTTCTGTTATGTCAACATGGTAAAATGATCATAACAGGAAGAAGCAACCCTCTAAATTAGATATTTGGTGCCAGATTTTGCTCTGATATACCACAGATATCTGTTGACCTGGACCCCTTAAGGTTCGCCCACTGTACTTTAAATTAGGACTCAAGAAGAATGAACACATACCAAACTAGTTATGTTTTCTATTATGTCAACAGGATGAAATGATCATAACAGGAAGAAGCAAATGTTAAAACAAACCTCTGAATTAGACATTTGGTGCCAAATTTTGCTCTGATATACCACAGATATCTGTTGACCCCCTGGACAACCCCTTAAGGTTTTTCCCACTATACTTAAGTACTCACTAAGATCGCATACCAAACTAGTTATGTTTTCTGTGATGTCAACTCTAAATTAGATATTTGGTGCCAAATTTTGCTCTGATAAACCACAGATATCTGTTGACCTGGTTTCGCCCACTGTACTTAGAAGTACTCGAGAAGAAACAACACATACCAAACTTGTTATGTTTTCTGTGATGTCAACAGGATAAAATGATCATAACAGGAAGACCTCTATATTTTCCCTGTACAGTGTATAGGGAGGGATATAGATATGTCTTCTTAGATCCTCAGGCATCAGAGGCATTTTGTAGTTATTTTTAAAACAAAGACGTTTGGACAAAAAATACACCTTTGTGATATTAGGGACTCTTACAAATCATCCTTCCAGTTCTTGATTTTTGCAGATGGTTCCGCCAGCATGGCATTCAGTTCAGAACCTGGCACCACTGCTCATAAATAATGTTCTTTTGACAACCAAACAATGTATAATTATCCTAACCACATACTTACATGTGTATTGCAAGTTTTTAATGTTTGCTTTTGTCTGCTGCTCAAAAGCATGTTTTTCACGAGCCTAGCTTTGGTGCCAGGTACATTGTAAAGGGGTGAGACCAGACAAAAACTGTACTTCTGAGGGGGGATGATGTGACTTTGGTGGTGGTGGGCAAGGTTCACATTGATGTATGACTCATTTATTTACCACCCGCATACCTGGACAAACCAATACCTGCCAGTCCAAGTTCCACTCTTTTGAGGGGTCAAAAAACACTGTACTTTATCCACAACCCTTGGACATGCAGATATTTCAGATGTTATGTAAAATAGTGAAAACTTTATGAAAATTCACAATTAAATGATAATGTTATGGATAGGTAGCCATACATGTAGATTTTGCTATCAGGAAGTGGTCACAGAAAAAAAATATTTGAATTTTTCCCCTGCAACGTTTAGTGTTCTGTGGAATGTTTGACAAAATATTTGTTTACTGTGCCAGATGTCAGAGTAACATTACTAACATTTCCGGGCATAAGGTACATTTGACCACCACAGGGGTACCCATGTTACACTTATAAAGCAGACACTACAGTAGACTGCACCTGAGCCATGGCTCTGTCTAAATCAGCCCGACTGTACCTCAAGATTTCTGACAGTCTGTCAGAAGAAGATGTCAGAAATCTGCGAGCCTTGGTCGTTCATGACAGGATTCTTGGCAAGTCTAGAGTCGAGCGCGCGACGCCTCTAGAAATCTTCAACATGTTGGACGACAACATGGCCATTGGAGAGGGAAATTTGGGCTTCCTCGAGCAACTTCTCAGGAGTTTGGGGAAGGGAAAGCTTGCAGACGAAGTTAGGCACCTTGAACAAGAACAGAAAAAAGAAGGTACATGTAATTATTATGTCTGAATGTTTTTTTAATGTCACATTGTCTTCGCAAAAGGAAAACATATTGGTTTTGCTCTGTTTCTTCCTCTTCTTCCTCTTTTTCAAAGAAATAAGGTCAATGACCTGAACCAGACTGTCTGTCAACATGGTAACTAGTGTTGGGTTACAATGTACATCATGTTGCAATTTTACAGCAGGAGGGATTTAGACTCCTGACTGACCATATATATGAATGTGTTTGAGTAAGAATTAACAGAGCAGATTATGCCAAGGTAAACATGCATTTGCTTTGGAAATGTTACCTTTCTAGTTTAAAATGTATTTTTCTGATGGTGGGGTTGGTGGCAATAACTTGATGGTCCCGATAAAATTACTTTTCATATCATCATTGAAGATTGACATACAAATGTATGCTTTTGAATGAAATTATATTTTCAAAATATCTTGAAATGCAAACATTCAACATTACAGGAAGGTAACTTTAATTGTCTTTGCACAATGTCATGTCTATATTGAAACAGGTACCAGCCAGTCCAATGGAGCCGAAACAAAGAAAAGTGTTCAATCAACAGACGATCAGGACACCCAAATCAGCTTAAATCGCCTCCATGTTGAGCTGAACACCCTTGCAGTAAAGCCAGACAAAGACCACCAGGACTGGGACAGAATGCTGGACCTGTACTGTCAGATAGGAGATCTCTACAGGACAAAACTGCACCTGCTCCAGTCAGCTCTAAAGTACTACCAGAAGATGCTAGAATGCTCTCAGGCCCTGTCGAAAGACACAAAAGAAGCAGAGGCGTACAACAGAATTGGTCTGACATATGAGATCTTGGGTCTACATAAGGAAGCATCCACAAACCACGAGAGAGCATTGGGTATCTTGAAGGCAAAGGGAAGGGAGACTGAAGTCTGTGCAGCTTACAAAACCCTGGCATCCTCTCTAGCATTGTCAGGTCAAGTGTCAGATGCAAAAACTCATTATGAATCAGCCTTGGCTGCTGCCATGGAAGCAAGGAACAAGACTGAACAGTTGGACATCAATAGTAAGCTGGGTGATTTACACAGGGAACAGCTAGATGAACCACGTGAATCACACTGGTACTACACAGAGATGCTGGCACTGGCTAAAGACTTGGGGAGGGAGGACCTGGAGGGGCATGCCTACAACCGACTGGGCCTGGCCTGTGGGGACATGCAGGATAACAAGTCAGCTCTGAAGTGGCATCGGAAGGACCTGACGATGAGCCTGGATGCTGGGGACAAGACAGCGCAGATAGCAGCACACACGAACGTGGGCAACGCATACAGGCTACTCGGCAAACACGACAAGGCGACATCCCACTTCAACTCGGCCTTACAGCTGGCACAGCAGACAGGGGACCTACATGGACAGATGGATGTTTACATGAAGATGGGTGAGATGCACAGGGAGCAACTCCACTTCCCACACACGGCACTACAGCACTATGAACAGTATCTTTCTCTAGCCAGGCAGTTAATGGACAGGCAACAGGAGGGACTAGCTTACAACAGGCTGGGACTGACCCACCACGAGATGGGGGAGTACGAGGAGGCTCTGAAGTGGTACGAGAGAGCCCTGAAGATGCAGGAAGACGATGGGGACAAGGCAGCACAGATCGTACAGCACACGAACATGGGAGACACGTGTAGGTTACTGGGTCAACTGGACCGGGCCAGATCTCACTACCAGTCAGCTATGGCCGTTGCCATGGAGACAGACAACAAATAGGAACTGAAGAACATTGCCAAGGAGTTGGCTAGTCTGGATTAAACCATTCTTTTAGCCACATACATGGCTGACTGTAGAATTCATCATTAAAGGAAGTGTTAAGCAATATATAATTTGTTCTTTGCTTCAATGTAATGCAAATTTACATGTATAATATAAATACAAATTAATGTGTCTGCTTACAACAGTATTACTTTTTTTTCAGTAACAGACTTGACCCCCCCCCTCCTATGATCGTTTTCCAATTCAACTGCAAAAATAAATTTTTGTATGCAACAAATTGTGGCGACCAGGCAGAGTTTGTGATGAGCACAAGGCTTCTGGCAGTTATATTATATGACCAATTAAATTATCCTGCTTTCCATAATACAAACTGCAAAAGGAATAGTCTCTAACGTCAGTACAGTTGTCAGTGACAGTTGCCACCATAAAATACAGTAATGCAAATATGAGCACCTCAATACAAAAATAGTTCAAAAGGATTTGGCAGAAAAAAAGACATTTTCCCATCATTTGTCTCCGACATCGGCGCCCGTTTTTATCAGCGCGTTAGTAACTAACAGATATGGTCAGGCCCTTAGTATTCCCACGGACCTTACTTGGCTACGATTGTGATTTCAAGGCGGCAAAACTGGAAATGTTCTGAATAAGGTAATCTGTATAATATTGACACATACTGCCCACATTCATTTGAATCTATCAGTATTTCATACTTAAAGCATTTAAAACTGCAGTAACAAACCCCAAGATAAAGTCTTTTATTTTCTGGGTGGTACCCTAAAAATCAATCCAAGTTCTTCCAGTGACTGTTTTTCGTCAGAATTTTGGGCATTTTCGCTCCATAGATATCGATATGCATTGAGACAGTATTGTTTCAACTGTATTTAGATAAGTGACTAGAATTTGGACTTTGGTTTCCAAGTCCTAAAAACTGCACTGGCTGCGAATTACAGACAAGCCCTCCCCGCGTGGGACCCAGTAATGATCGCCTTGGCGGTGGTTGTAGCTGTGCGATGTTGGAATAGCAAATTGATTTGGACCGACGGTCACCAACCCTACTCTACAAGCAGAGGTTTGGGTTTGCCTTATTATTTTTGGCGTGTTTATTATTTGGCTTTTTATCGGGCTTTCTTTTTAGCACTGGTATTTTCTACGCCAACCCATATCATCATCAGTGCAAAAAAGCCCAATAAAAAAGCCTAAAAACACGCCAAAAAAGCCATATCCTAAACCTCTGCTTGGAGAGTAGCCAACTACACGTTGGCGGTTGTACCTGTGCGATGTTAGAATAGCAAATTGATTTCGACCAACGGTCACCAACCCCGGGCCGTGCGCGGTTGGCATGATATACCGATGATGCTATCTACCAGGCTTCGGGAGTGGCTGGAAAAATAGTAGAAATTACCAATTTCTACGCTTTCCAGCCGCCTCCTAGCCTGGGTACCATCTTGGTTAGTTTACGTGTGCTCGCGCAATCGCTAGCCGCCTCCTGAAGCCTGGTAGAGGCTACGGTCACCAACCCCGGGCCGCGCGCGGTTTGAATGCTATGCCGATGATGCTATCGTCTATCGAGGGTGAAATTCTACCGTTATCCGATCTCTGTAAACTCCCCTGGCATATTATCTCAGTCTCTATTTGGCCAATTTCTACTCTTTGCAGCCACCTCCCGAAGCCTGGTAGAGGCTACGGTCACCAACCCCGGGCCGCGCGCGGTTTGAATGCTATGCCGATGATGCTATCGTCTATCGAGGGTGAAATTCTGGCGTTATCCGATCTCTGTAAACGAGATAAGGGGTCGGTACACTTGGACATGCCCGGCATAACTACTGCCTGCGCGATATGTGCTAGCCTGGTATCCAGTCTTAACGTGGTTCGGGCATAGTAGTCGGGCAGGCTATCTCTCTATTTGGCCGGTTTCTACTCTTTCCACCCACCGCCCCCCGAAGCCTGGTAGAGGCTAGGAGTGTTACGCTGATGGCATGCCAGTGGAGTTGATTTGCCCCACCACGATCTCCCATCGTGAAATGTCCACCGGGAAACCTAGCTGAAGTGGACGGGAAAGAGCCCCTGCAGCCCCGAGGAAAACCCGCCCCTACCACGATAAGACTGGGTACCAGACTACTGCCTGAGCGATATGTGCGTGCCGTGCATGCCTGTGGGCGGCCTCCCGGGAAGATACATGTCTGATCTGTCTGACTAAAAATCATGCTGGAGGAAGATGATAGATTAGCAAACTGTCCCGAATACTGGTTGTCGATTCCGCATCTTTCACTGTGCACAGTACGGCGCTTGCCATACAGATTTTCGTATTTCATTTCATACGTATAGATGATTATTCACCCTGGTGTTATCTATTACTATTATATTATACATCATGTAACACACATATGTACATACATACGTACATACATACATACATACATACATACATACATACAAACGTGACGTTACATACGTACATAGATATATGTATACATACGTACACACCCTCACAAACATGACACACACGCACATACACACACGCGCGCGCGCACACACACACACACACACACACACACACACACACACAGAGAGAGAGAGAGAGAGAGAGAGAAATGCAGATACTAACCAAAAAGGTAAATTACATTACATTTGGCGATTACATAAGGCGAAAGTAATAAGGGTCAATAATGTTTGGTCTATAGTTGTACATGTACTTATATGTACATTTGTCGCTGTGAGTCCGGACATAACCGGGACAACCTGTTTAATTCGGCTGGCGAGGTTAGCTGGGTCATGTTTGTCCAGACATTTGTGGATACACGTTACATCACGACACACAGACACACACACACACATAGACATACGTACACACACACAGCACACGCACACACACGCACACACACACGACGTACGCACATACACACACACACACATACACATCACACGCACACACACACACACATACACATCACACGCACACACACACACGACGTACGCACATACACACACACGCACATCACACACACACACACGCACACACACACACGACGTACGCACATACACACACACACACACACACACACACACACACACACACACACACACACACACACACACACACACAACACACACACACACACAGCTTTAGTCTATAACACTGAAAATGTACTTATATGTACATTTGGCGCTGTACGTCCGGACATAACTAGGACAACCTGTTTAATACGGACCGTGGGGTTAGCTGGGTCATGTTTGTCCAGACATTTGTAGATACCTGTTTAATTCGGCTGGCGAGCTTAGCTGGGTCATGTTTGTCCAGACATTTGTAGATACCTGTTTAATTCGGCTGGCGAGCTTAGCTGGGTCATGTTTGTCCAGACATGTGCAGGCAGCACGCCAGCTGCCGAGGCCGCGATTAGCGCGGGTCAATATCGCACAACCCGGGGAAAGGCCTCGACCTCAGCCGTCAGTCAATCATGACTACAAGTAAATTTCGCACGTCTGGGAGTACTGTAATACGTTACAGATACGTAATACAAGAGGTAACAGAACTATATTATAGCACAGAGGGTGCATTGATATAGCCTGGTTACCAGACCTATTATAGCTCCCGCCCGGCGGCCTGCACAGGAGGCTACAGCGCACGGTTGTTCTTCGTTCAGTATGTCCGGGGAATGAACAAAGTTCAACATAATGGTAACATTTAAGTTGGACTGGTGGGGTAGTTGATAGCAGCAGTCACGCGGAATAGACTTTGTAATTTGTCAAAGTTCAACATAATGGTATTAAAAAAAGTTGGACTGGTGGGGTAGTTGCTGTCAATCACAGGTTGACGCGCACCTGTTGAAGTTTGGTACGGACAGGTACGGATAGGTTGAAGACAGGTAAGGGCCATCTCATGTCTTCCCTTCCGTCACTCGATGGCCAGTGTACAACAGGGATTTAATTTGAAGGGGTGAGTGACCTCGGACAAGAACAAGTTGGACATCTGCAAAAAAAAAAAAGGAGGTCAGCAGTTCCAGCCTGGTCAGGCGTGGGCGTGGAGTCTTCCTGCGCAGAAACGAGAGATGGACATATTTTCAGTCAGTCCTGGTAAGCCTGGTAACTCTAGGTTGATGATAGCCTCTACCAGGCTTCATCAGGAGAGAGTGCATTTTGCCGCACCCAAACTGTACTCTCTAGTGGTAGTGGACCAACTCCGCTGGCATGTTATCTCTCTATTTGGCCGATTTCTACTCTTTCCAATCGTCTCCCGAAGCCTGGTAGAGGCTAGGTTGATGAGGACGATTTTGAAAAAGGCCAAGGACAGAGTAGGGCATGGTGGTGGACAGTGAGTAGAGCCAGGCTTCAGTTACGTTCCGCAGAAACTGGTCATCAATAAGACCAAACGTTAACTTGGCAACCCTCCTGGACACACGATCATCCTTCACCCTGTAAAGCTGTTTTCACTTCCCGGCTCGTGACAGACTGGCGAGTTCCCCCGCACGCCGTGGGAAGTTGGACGGTAGACCGTCTCAGGGCACGGTTCCAGCCAGCCGCGCCCATCTCTGCCGTCTATATAGACCTTTCCACGAATCCCAATGTATAGTGCTGTGTACCTACAAGGAAACCAGACGCGTGCAGCGCATAAGCGTTGCCGTGGTAATGATGCTGTTTACTCCCTGGGCTACCCATAGTCCCCTGCGTCTCCCAGCATGCAAAGGTATGCCTTCAAGTACCAGAGTTATCAACCAAGGATCGAGGTGTTCAAATTTCATTCTTTCCAAGAACTATCGCAGAGTGGAACTGCTTACCAAGTACAGTAGGGACATTATCATTAGATAGCTTAAAACAATGTTTAGGGTTAGATGTTCAAAGGTTAGGTGTAACAAGTCGTTCTGTGTAATATAGCCAGATGCCGCCGCGCCGCGTGCCTGCGAAGCTGGTGTGTTGCGCTGAAGGGCGGTTATACCGGCTATACAGATACAGAAGCTTGTGTGTTGTGCTGAAGGGCGGTTATACCGGCTATACAGATACAGAAGCTGGTGTGTTGCGCTGAAGGGCGGTTATACCGGCTATACAGATACGAGTACACTAGATTGTGACTGATGAAATTATTTACGGAGGCCATACAACCTGTTCATTTGAACCTCGTGCGAGTTAATCCCCGTGATAATCTGTTTATAGATGGCTGCTGGAACAGACTGATATATTATGTGAATGAAGTTGAGCAGACCTTTCGCGACATTGTACAGCAGGCCTTATATATTACTAACCGGGTCACCTACTTTCCATCCATCCGGCACCGCCTTACATCTTGATTATGTAATACTCAAAGTAAAGAAAAAGTCTTTCGCTAGTTAATACAATAATTGAAAACGTGACATCAGATAATTTGTACAGCGTCATAGTTTCCTTACAATTTCCCAGAGGGCATGTTGATGTTGATCTTATATTATTAGTAGAGTCGAGGAGCTGGCCTGTGCAGGCCCTGGAAACAGCCTCTACCAGGCACCGCGGATCGCTGTAAAAAAAATAGTATAAATTTGCCAAAATATGGGTCTGGCATCCAGGCCAACTATACCAGGGGAATTTGCCAACTTCCCTGAAGTCCTGATATAGTACCCCCTTTATTTTGGCCAATTTCTACTATTTTTCCAGCGATCCGCGGTGCCTGGTAGAGGCTACGACATCCAGGCTGAAACCAGGTCAGTCGTGAGACGTGAGGTAAGCATAATTCAGCGCCTTCCCAAACCTGGTTCTGATCGCTCACAAGTCGGCCTGCCTGGCGCGGGAACATGGCCAGGGAGGTCAAGTTTCCAAACATCCGCGCGCTAACCTGGAAATTAGGCCGCAAACTGGGCCACAGGACCACTCACGGTAAGGATTGAAATACATCACTGCATCAACGTAAAAGACAAAACGTTGAATCAGAGCCTTTTCTTGTCTCCTCTATTCATAGTTATCTGCCATACACGTTCCGGCATGGCAACAGACATCTTTTCCCATTTTCGGCATGTTGACCACTGTCAGAGGACAACAAACCTTGTTCCTTTTTCCCCAAATCAGGCAAACATTAATGCGCGTTCTGATGTCAATGCATAGAAATTGCTTACTGTGGCCGGAAACTGGGCCACGCCGCCACTCACGGTAACATGTACTGATGCAGAGCACTTAATACCCAGCTCCCCTGATGGGCCGCATCATTAGTCTCATTAGGCTGGCAGTAAAGACGATTGGGAGGATTATAAATCAGGAGTTTGAAACTTTGATCAAAGTGGAGTCATACTAGCCTCTACCAGGCTTCGGGAGGGGGCTGCAAAGAGTAGAAATCGGCCAAATAGAGAGATAACATGCCGGGGGAGTTGGTCCGCTCTAGCTCTAGAGTACAGTTTGCCGCAAACTGTACTGTAGCGGACCAACTCCCCCGGCATGTTATCTCTCTATTTGGCCGATTTCTACTCTTGCCAGCCGCTTCCCGAAGCCTGGTAGAGGCTAGTATCATTCGTCTTTCACTGTCTCGGAAAAAGAAGTCGAACCCAAATAGTTAGTATTTAGTGTTTAGTAGTTAGAGTAGTCACATGATCTCACATCCATCCATCGTTATCCATTGTCCATACTTTATTTTTAAGTTGCATGTATACATGTGCAATTGTGCATATATATTTGCAATTAGCCTATGGGCAAGAACTTGCAATACATTTTCTATGAAATAATGCACACAGTTTCTGAGGGGAGTACATGAAATGTTAATGGTTAACACAATAGTATAAGAGTTAGGTTTTTTCCAAGTTTACTATTTGCCTACCATGCCCCCTCTGCCTTATGATAAGAGCCTTTTTGTGACGGAAAATGTCGTTGATCATTGTACTGTCGGTTCTGCCACGACTTCGCCTTTTCGGATGCTACAACATTTTTCAAATCTGTTGTTGGTCCCTGTGTGTGTGGGCGATAACAACATACCGACCACAGGACGTGTTTTCTAACGCACTGACAGACGGATATGCCAGCCGCGCGGTTTGTGGAAAAGTGACGACAACCACACAACTATGATATCAGCCAAGTGTATGAAAGCGCTCATAGATCCTCTCACAGTCACTTGGCGCCAGTCCCAAACACTTCCCGCAATAACCTGAGCTTTAAAATCCTTTGTAGACCGAGATATATTACTCTCCACCAGGCAATAAGTGGATTATAGCTAGTATACAGTATATCTATCATATGCGCTTCCCAAGACTTTATATATGTGCAATTTTCATAGCCACTGTTACTTTGGTAACGTTATATAAGGTTGAATTATTACCATTACTAACCATAAAGATCGTAGTGACTGATAACATGAACGCAGGGAATGAATATTATACAAAAAGGCTAGAAGCTGCATGTGAATTGATTTGCCTTTCTCGCTCCTTGCTGGCCCATCTTTTTGGCGAAAACTAAAATGATGAGCGAAGTGTCTGCTTGCCGAATGCCGAACATCTTTTACTCTAGCTCTCCAAGCAGAGGTTTGGGTTTTGGCTTATTTTGGCGTGTTTTTTATTGGGGTTTCTTCTATGCACTGGAATTTTTTTCACCAACCCAACCTCTGCCGGCACTCACCCCGGGGCGGGGCAAACCTATTCAACAAATGTGACTGTGAAAAAAAATCCACTGCAAAAAAAGAAACCTCGTTAAAAAAAGCCTAAAACACGCCAAAAATAAGCCTTACCCTAAACCTCTGCTTGATACCTCGATACCTGCTTGGATGTGTTCCGAATGTATTCCTCTTTAATTTGCGAACACAAAATGTCCGCCGTGTCAGATGTAACAGATTTGTCAACACGTCCGAGGTTCACACTTCCGTCTACATCCAGGCAATGCCAGACCAGCTCCACATAAATTTTCATTACCCGTGACCGAACCGGGCTAGTAACTGACGGGACCCTGGCTTGACGAAACACAGGTGCCCGGGTATGATACATGTAACTTGTTATATCGGCTGTATAAAGGCGCAGTTACAAATTTGTGAGATTAACCTGATATAGTTTTTTTATTTCTACTCTCCAAGCAGAGGTTTGAGCTTATTTTGGCGTTTTTAGGCTTTTTATCGGGGTTTCTTTTCTGCACTGAAATTTTTTTTTGTTGACGAAACACAGGAGCCCGGGTATGATACATGTAACTTGTTATGTCGGCTATATAAAGGCGCAGTTACAAATCTGTAGGATTAACCTGATACAGTTTCATGTCTACTCTCCAAGCAGAGGTTTGGATTTTGGCTTATTTTTTGCTCCAAAGAGATGTTGGAATGTTAATAAAACAGTAACATTTCCTGGCTTTCCTCTCTTCTCATGAAACACATTAATGAGACTAGAAAGGCCGACATTTGCTTGGGAGCAAATACAGCATATTTCAGTCCATCTCCCTCCCACGCAAAAGTGGACTATTCCAAACTTACCCCAGTGCAAAACTGGCAAAGGTTCTCAAATTAATGAATTAAATAGTAGCTATATGAGAACAAAGATGCAACAACAAGTACTTTGAATCTCGAAAGCTTTACTAATCTTATTACAGGTATGCAAAAACTAACAATGATGAGATTTGATACATTTTGAAGGTCTTAGGTACATAAAATTGAATGTGTGGGTCATTACGCACCACAGGTGCAATGTGACCTCAGGTAACCCGCAATGGAACACGTGTTCCATGGATGGAACCGGCCATTCTTTAGATAGAACATGGAACGGGTACAGCACTTTTGGCCCTTTTTTTGCTGAAAATAGCCATTTAAGTCCCCCAAATGAGTCAGTTGGAAGTGGTGTATGCCAAATACATGACTGCTATTCTGTAGACACATGTTCAAGGTACCCTTATACCGAATTTCATATCATTTGGTTGTTGAACCAGGGCTCAGGATCCAAAAATCCATTTTTTGGCGAAAATGCCCCAAAAAACCTTCATAAAAATTTTTCAAAGGCATGTATCAAAAAAATGAAAAAAAACGCCTGGGGGTATTGGCCCACTCTACCTCCATGCCAAATTTCAAGTCATTTGGCTGAATGATGGCGGAGTTGAATCCCTTTGACTGTGTGGCAGGAGGAGAAGAAGGAGAAGAAACATCAGAGAACACAATATATTTCATCCATACCATGGTATGGACTGAAATATAATAACGACCCATTGATGTGTTTCATGTAAATTAAATGATAACGAACGTAAATCACTGTTCAGTTCAAGCTCGACAAAAAATGTAAAACATTATCAAAGGAAGACACTTTTAAATATATTATATCATGTACAAATATAGACGTCATCAATGAAGTATGTAAGTATATGTCAAAATGTTTCAAAAAGAGAGAAGAAGCCATTAGAACTTAGATCAATATCACTTATATATATATTTCTTTTTTATTTTTATTTTTAGCATTGTATACCTTAGACCTGATGTTAGCCTTTCTTTATTACTATTGTTGTAGTACTCTCTAGTACATTGTACTTTGTACATCTGTGCATTTATCCCCCCGGGGAATGAACATGCAATTAAGTTTCATGTGTCTCATTAATTCACTAAAAGAAGAATCGTCTATGTAGGAAGATTATTTGGACTGAAAGGAGTTATCACCAGTTTTTCCAGTTATCACGGGTTCCGAATTGAATTTTTCTATCACGACTAAATAAATGTGATAAATAGTCAAGTCTATAACAGAAGCTCGGCAGCAGTCATAAAACGTTACAAACTCCCATCGCGCATCTGCTTGGAGAACAAGATTGATGTAGTTAACACGTGGAGGTCGTAAATGAAATGCTGCAGGGCTTTCATCTGTAACTGTCGCCCAATTCTCTCCTCGTTTACGCGTCTTAATTCTAGCAAAAATGGCACGAAAGCATGTTGGACCGGTGCCACATCCTCTATTAACCGGCATAGTCGGCAGCGCCGGAAGTCTTTAGAGCCGGTATATACCATTTATATCCGCTATGAAGACAGTGTGAGAGGATTTCAAACCACGAAGTTGCCATTCCGATGGTTTGAAAACAATATGCCGGTACTGAGGTATTCTTGACTTTGACCGCTCCATGACCCCCGCGAGCGCAAAAGCGATACATTTAACGCAAAGTAAATAAACAGTGTGCGCTGCGATGTAAAATATGGAAGAAATGTCGGACTTAACTTGTTGTGATTCTGGTGAAGACGTGCAACAAGTATTATGAGCCATCTTTTTGTCGATATTCTATGATAAAGGCATCATCTTATCAGAACTGGACAGGTGATATTGATGAATTAATATTTCTGTCAGAAAGTGAATGTTTTCTTTAAAATGTTGAGACATGTCCGTAGCAAGGATTTTGCTTTGAAAATTGAACCTTTTGAAATGGCATTTCCTGCATTTTTGAGATGATTTTAATTGAAAAATCAGAGATAACTTTTTATTCAATGACAAAGTGAGCAGTTTTTTTTAGGATTATCACCCCACTGGTGATACAAATCAGTCCACCTTTTAAAGAAAATTTTGGACCTTTTGATAAAAAGTGGACCTTTGAACCTTTTTTTTCCGGGCCCCCCTGGCTACGAACATGTGAGAAAACTTCATGTTGTACACTTTATCTGGGGGATATTTTGGACACGGGAACGAAAGTATTACACCAATGTTGAGTATTTTTCCACTCACCGACGTACTGGAATGTCAACATTAGGCCACAGCAAGTAAATTTTATGGATGACATCCTCCGCAGACTCCAAATCTAATGCGAGCGGGCGAAAAAAAACAAGGTTCCTGCATTTTAAAATTTGTACTCAATCATTGTACAAATGGATTTAATACAGTGGGAACATCACATATACACAGCCAGCACCACATATCACTGCATCAAAGTAAAAAACAAAACATGAAATCAGAGCTTTTTCTTGTCTCCTCTCTTCATAGTTATCTGCCATCCACCTTCACGGCATGGCAACAGACATCTTTAGCATATTGACCACTGTCAGAAGGCAACAAAAATTTTTTTTTTCCCCAAAATCAGAAGAAAATTAATGCGCGCGCTGATGTCATCCATAAAAATCACTTGCTGTGGCCTTAGTTCTAAACGTTTCTACCCGAACTGGCTACGGGCATGTGAGAAAACTGTCTCTTCATGTTGTACACTTTATCTGGGGGATATTTTGGACACGGAAACGAAAGTATTACACCAATGTTGAGTATTTTTCCACTCACCGACTTACTGGAATATCTAGCCTCTACCAGGCACCGCGGATCGCTGGAAAAATAGTAGAAATTGGCCGAAATAAAGGACCCGTGGGTCGCAAATTGGAGCTTCTATGGCCCGGGATCTTCTCTGGTATACTATCCCTTTATTTAGGCCAATTTCTACTATTTTTCCAGCGATCCGCGGAGCCTGGTAGAGGCTAGCTAAGCGTCCCTGTTCTATCATAAGTTGTGCTTTGTCTCATTTGTGTAATCTAATGGTCCAGTGAGATTTATCTCTGGTAAACCGTAAAGTTACATAAACCTACAGTAAGGTGGTGTAAAATTCTATGAGTTATCATCAAGGTCACAGTCAGCACTAGACTCAATTCCAGAAAGCTCAGCCTGTGCTGTAAACAGGATTATGCTGCAAATAGAACTGAGATTGCCTGTTCTTCAAGTTGTGCACTTCTGTTAAGTTTTTAGAAGACACACATTCCTTTTTCTTGTTGAACTTCAGTGCTTTATTTCTTTGTAGAATGTTTTCAATTCAACTACAACGTATTATGTACACTGAAATTGGTCAACTGTACAATTTTGTATGACCGTCTTGTAGCAACAAGTACATTGTAGGTCAGTCCCTTGGGCACACTCTGAGACAAACCAATATTTGTTGCCCCATTGACAAAGTTGTGCTGCTAAAACCGGTGACAATCATTCATGCCTTGTCACACAATCGCTTGGACCAATCCCCCGTGATATCCCACATTCACGCTGCGCCAATAAGTCTAAATTGATTGATATCCATCCTCCCCATAATCCTGTGATTATTGCACAAATGGGAAATCTTTTACCTACCCAATGTCACACAGGGCACTGGGGATATAGGGATGTTTATATACCCAGAGGACAACCAATCATGTTGCGGGATTCTAGATTGTGACGCAATAACCTGGCTATTAACTTCATCACCCGGTAATCTACAGCAGGCAGTTATTGAAGAATTAATAATATGCATTTTCCATTATCCATGCGGGATTAAGGGTCTGACCCATTTTATATTAGCAGTAAAGTGTACTGGCTATTTTCCGGTCCATGATTGTATAGATTACATTTCTGTAGTTACCGTGCAAATAGGCTGAATATATGCCGCACACCGATGACCTGGATGTTGTCTCTAACTCT
>NW_017802503.1:698868-711797 GCF_001625305.1 Branchiostoma belcheri
CTTCTCTGGTATACTATCCCTTTATTTCGGCCAATTTCTACTATTTTTCCAGCGATCCGCGGTGCCTGGTAGAGGCTATGGAATGTCAACATTGGTTCTAAACGTTTCTACCCGTGCGCAGACACGCTCGGCATGCCGCGTTTCCCAGCGGTGGCGCCTTGAGACGTGGCGGCCAAACGTTACTCCATCTGCCGACATGACATGCCGTGTCAGCCTGCTGAACTTGAAGCGTTCACCGTCCGTGCTCTGGGATAAGCTAAGGCCACCCCAAGTAATTATTATGGAAGAAGAACTTTATTGTACGACAATTGTACAGGGTACATTGCATGGCAAATAGGTAACAATAAGTAGCATAGTAAAATAGATAGGTATAGAATAAAACTTAACAACTTATATATAGAAAAGAAATAATCAAAAGTTAGCTTAGGCTTTACAATCAGGCGGAGTTATATGGATGACATCCGCGCGCATTGATTTTCGCCTGTTCTCTGACAAAATCACCTCCTCCAAGGCTCTGGTCTGGGTGCCATCCAACGTAGTCCATTATATTGTAGCTAGCGACAGTGGGGAGCCGGAACAGGTGTTCACCAGAGGTGGTATCAACGGAGGACAGCACCCAGGCTGCCGAAGCTCAATGGAACTCAATGAGCTCAGTACAGTGTCGACTAATACTAGTAAATGCCACAAAAGGCCAGCCTGTACCGGGGTTTGTCGTTAAAGTCACTATGTACTACACACACCACAAATCCACCATACCGGCTTTATATTCCTGTGGTTTAGCGAAATGTTTTGGTTGGATTTTTTTATTCGCCTGCGTGCACTAGTTTGGGGATCTTCAGAGGATGTCATTCATAATACTAAATCAGTGTGGCCTATTAGAAGCAAACACAGACATCATGAGGCGCGCTGACACCAGACGTCAAACCTTCCCGCCTTGTTTCACTCACGTCTCGGCTCCACATTCCGGTCGGCAGGCAGCCAGAGATGCCGAGTTCAAGTGCGGGACATAACTCACAGCCGAGACGTGCAGGTTTCAGACCGCTGAGGTATTATAGAGACGTTTGTTTGTACAGTGCTGAAGTGATGGCTACAGCCCAGTAAGACGTATTTGGAGAGCGGCAATGTGTCGTTCGAGTATCTAGGGCAACATACAACATACAAAACCACAATCGTTTAACTTTCAGCCCCCTGTGTAACGTAAGGATAAGTGGTTTAACATTTGGTCGAAGTGGGGTTGGTTTTAAATTTGAAAACGAAAAAAAAAAAGATTTACGTAAGGTTCAGAATGAAAAAAATGTCACAAAAATTCATTTACATCGGAGACGAAATTCGAGCGTCAGGTAGAGGAATAGAGAAATTACAGTAGAGGAATTGGACAGCTTTGGCCTAAAACAGAACATCCTGGAGGGACATGTTTGCAGCCGCCATGCATCTTCTCGGAAGATTGTTATCACGGATTGATTGATTGATTGATTGATTGATTGATTGATTGATTGATTGATTGATTGATTGATTGATTGATTGATTGATTGATTGATTGATTGGTTGATTGATTGATTGATTGATTGATGAGGAATTGGATCGAATGGGGAACAGAAAATTCTACTAACCTCGTTCCCTAGTATTCCGATGATATTATGGATAATTCAATCCGATCCAATTCATCTGTGACAGCATCTAGCAATCAGTGATTATGTTTACCGAAGGAAAACATATTGTTTTTGCTCTGTTTCCTCTTCTTCTCCAAACCAATAAGGTCAACGACCTGAACCAGACGTCTGTCACCATAGTAACTGGTGTTGGGTTACATCATGTTGCAATTTTATATCAGGAGGGATTTAGACTCCTGTCTGACCATATATATGAATGTGTTTGAGTAAGAATTAACAGAGCAGACCATATGCGAAGGTAAATATTATGCATTTGCTTTGCAAACGTTACCTTTAGGTCTCGGACCGGAGTTTTTTTCACGATTTTGGATCCGGCGGACACCCTCAGACCGAAGGGCTATAACTCCACCAAAAAATGTACGCCGGGAAATCTCATTACATCAGTCAACGGAGGTTTCCAGCCGGCTTCCGATACAATTTTGGTTATTGTCCGTCGACTCCATAATTTGGGTAGAAACTGTAGTTAAACGTAAATTTTGGATACGAAAAATGTAGTTTTTTCGCAGTTTTTTCAACGGACCTGCTTGGAAAAAACGAATTTTCCCAGGCTAACGGCTTATATGCTGAAATAGCTTACTACTTTCTGTTTCTGAAAAACAGAAAAAAAATATAGGTTGTTGCGATAAGTTTTTCGCAAAATCCGGTGACGCGAACCCCTAGAAATTCCACATAGAACGCAGCTATTTGGGTCATCAGGTGACAAACCGCATCACCCTTGCTCGCGGACTAATACCAAAAACGCTTCGCTGGCCGTCCAACTTCACCGCGCCGAAAAACACTACAATCCCAAGGCTTTTTGATCAATTCAAAACCTAGTTGAAAATCTACAGCGATCGCCGAGCTATGGGGAGCCAAACCTAGCGTGACAACCTCGCAGATCCGGCGATTTACTGCGCACTTACTTAGACTCTGGTCAGAATTAAACTCCGACCCGGAACCTTTATAGATTAATCTGAATCCCAAAAGTGTTTGTTCCATTCGAAGACATCCAGTGCAGTTTTTAGGGCTTGAAAACCCGATTTTTCAAAGCCAATATTCTAGTCATTTATCTACATACAGAGTTATAACCACACTCTCCCAATGTATATTGCCCCTCATGGAGCAAAAATACCCCAAATTCTGACGGAAAATGGTCACTGGAAGGGCCCTGGGCTGATTTTTAGGTTACCACCCAGAAAATAAAGGACTCATCTTTGGGCTAGTTTCTACAGTTTTGAATTCCCAAAGTATGAAATACTGACTCAAATGTGCTAATGTGAAGTAGTATGTGTCAATATCACGAAGACTACCTTATTCAGAATATTTTCAGTTTCGCTGCCCTGAAATCGCATTGGATGGCCGAAGAAATGGGAGTGTAAAATCGAGCAGAGTGAACAAAAAGCCACACAATGACGGCGTGGTGAATCAATAACAACGGAAGGGGTTTTCAATAGTATATCATATTCTTGGAATGGAGCAGATTCATCGATTGCCATAGATGTTCCACAGAAAAATAATTTATCTCATTTCCCAGCAGCAGACCGAAGGGAGCAGCACAAAGGGTTTTCGATTTGGTGACTTCCTGGTCCGAACATGTATTGAATACATCTCAAGACCCTGCATTCAATCTCCATCTTTAACTCAATTGATTAGCTTTCTGTCTTTACACTGTAGGGTGGTCATAGTCTATAGATAGTGGTGGAAGGCGTGAAATGGGACTCAACTTGGGTTTATTATTATTTTACCGCCTGTTTCTAAAAAAAAAACAGTTTGTGTACCGGAGAGGGTGGCGGATTTAGGAAAATGATGAGCAAAAAATTATTATAAAGACTGAAACTGCATTTGTAAATATAAAACTTTACGTTGATTCGTCATTGCCTACCCAGCCATTGCATAAATTGACAGGAACAACACAACAAAGCAAGTTTCTTATTTGAAAATCATTTTCGCCTCGCAATCCTCCCCACCGTGCTTTGGGCGTAGCCTTCATAAACCCATTCAGTCTGCATTTGAATTATCAAATAACCAAATCAGCGATGCTGAACGCAACCCGATGAGTCTAGTCACCTGTACACAGTGTGCAGTCCCGTCCTACCACAGGGGACAATCTCTCTAACCGATAAACAAACAAACAATCAGTCCTAAACACTCAGTTGAAATCCCGAAGAGAATTGGTACCTTCCGATAACCATCAATTAAAGTCAATTAGTGCAGCCATCCTTTAAAGATATGAGTCACTCTGGTAGTCAGCTGCCAGCAGCAAAATATCCCTCAAGAGCCGATTTGCTTTCGTCTGAAACGTATCATATCTTCCAGTCAGGTTCACGTTCACGGTTTCTTCGGTATTTCATGGCTTCAGCAAGATTGTAGAAGAGAGGCCCGAGGTTGTGCTATGATGTAAGTAAGCGTTGAACGTCTGGAAATTGTCTTGCGCCCGTTATCTTATCCTGGGTAGTCCAGAACTTCCGGATGGCCCGGCCTCCCTTGAAGGCTGGACTCTAACCTTGAAGACTTAGTTAAGCTCAGACAGAAACAGGTCTTTTATTTTCGAATCCCTTTTGAAGAGGACTTGGCCTAGTTAGTCAAAATCGTAAACTTTGAGAATTCTAGAAAATCTCAACTTTGTCCAATTTTTACGCGAAAGGAATCATTCTGACCGGAAGAATCTACTCTATAACATGGAATCATTTTGATAATCCTTGGCGCCCCCTATTTTTAGTGTGACATCCCTATTAGTAGTCGTGAAAGTTGATCTTAATGAATTACATCATGGATCATTGTTAAGAATAGTCATGTACAAAACATATGAAAAATAGACAAGTTTGACCGAAACTGTAATCTCTCATGTCATCACAACACCCCTTCTGTCTTGTCTTGACACTGTTTTGGGTTTTGGCTTATTTTTGCCTTCTCTTTTGCACAGGATTTTTTTTGGGGGGGGGGCATAAAAAAGATTCCAGGGCAAAAAAGTAAGACCGATTAAAAAGAGCATTAAAACACGCCAAAAATAAGCCAAAACCCACACCTCTGCTCGATACTGTTTAGTGCATCGATCTTGGAGGGTTGTGGACATTTTGGGTGAGGTCCAGAGTTGTACTCGGTACCAGACTGTCACTTCCCTTTGACAAGGCTATGTCGATTCTAACATCTTCGTGCAAGAAGCCATGTGTTGCCAGTACACGCACGTTGTAACGTTATGATTTTCTAACAAAACGAAATTGAATGGTCAAAATTACTACTTGTAAGAAATCGAGAAAGCTGCACTATTCTCGAAACCTGGCAAGTTGCCTTACGAATGTTTAACGTAACGTTACGTCGGTCCCAACAGACAGAACACCATTATCAGCGACTGATTATGTCTGAGGCTCTCATCAACGTGAAACCAGCCTACACACCGCCCTATGGTGGAGATGAAGTTCAAAGACCGAGTACTAGTAAATTGTCTGCCCGCTAAATTCAACTTGAGTCCCAGCCCTCCCTCCTAGCCTCTTCCAGGCTTCGGGAGGCGGCTGGAAAGAGTAGAAATTGTCCAGGGGAGTTGGCAAAATGTACTCTCTAGCGGAGCAACTCCCCTGGGATGTTATCTCTCTCTATTTGGCCGATTTCTACTCTTTCCAGCCGCCTCCCGAAGCCTGGTAGAGGCTAACAGCCTTATGCCACCCTAGGATCTGCTTGGAGATTGCTGGAGCCCGGGATCTCCCTCGGCTTGGCCCATTACCCGGGCTGTACCATCTCAGAACCTGGGCGGGGTCCGTAGTTACCCACCCCACCGCAGAGTGACATGCGGGCTCTCGCCTGCCGACCTCCCTCCCGACTAATCAGGGGCGCTTTCGTCAGAGGGATGCTGCGTCGTCACCAGGCCTGGCAGGGTAAGAAATCAGAGCCAGCCACAGCAAGTGACGTACAGGAATGCATTTTGGGGCGGTGGCTATTTTTGGTGGAGTCGTCCAGCTGAACCGTTGGTTGCGTCTTGGCGTGGTAGCGGACCTGCGTGCTACACGTACGTACTGACTGTGCGGCGCTGATGCACAGGCGAGAGGCGGATCCATAAGGACAGGGTGCTCGCGCGCGTGTGTGAGAGAGTTACTGAGTGTCATCGGGACTGATAATCCGGACCTAGACTAGCTCTACAACTACCCTTGTGCCGTGTGCTTTCCCCTGCTGGCTTGGAGTAGAAAGAGGAACGGAGCTATTAAAATTCAGGAGCCGACGAAAATTAAGTGTGACCGTCGACAGCTGGGAGCAGCCCGCTGACAACCCCACACCTACCATCACGTTCTAGTCTCCGTTCTTTATATCAATACAGACGACCTCCTCACAATGGGATCATCCCTGGAGCAGGCGGCTCTCCTGTTAATTCTTCTGCCGTTGTTAACAGGTACGTGATGTTACTTCTAGATGTCTCTTAGCCTCCACAGCATGCCAAAAACTGGCGGGTTTTGGGGGGTCTTTGGGGGAGCTTTTATGTGTTATTTTCTGATTGCATATACTAGTAGACAACATAGCCGGCCTGGTTGAATTACCCCCGTTTTTTGAACTGGGCTAGCTAATCAGAAAACAGCCGAAGACCACCAAACCCCCAGTTCTATAAGCCTGCTACGGAGGCTACCGATGTCTGGCCTGTATAATTTGTATGAGCACACATGGTGGTGGGGGATGCCTAGCCTCTACCAGGCACCGCGGATCGCTGGAAAAATAGTAGAAATTGGCCGAAATAAAGGGGTAGTATACCAGGGGAGTTAGCCGGCCAGAGGGGATCCAATATGCGACCCACGGGTTATTTCTACTATTTTTCCAGCGATCCGCGGTGCCTGGTAGAGGCTAGGGGATGCTGCAAGCATTCTGAAAAGTACACACGTCCGTATTAAACGTGTAGTCACTATTTAATAGGCTACGCTGGCTATATGTAAGAGAATAATTTTGACAGGGGAGTTTTGCCGCCTTGGGGTTTGACTGGCCTCGGAGGGAAAGAAACAACCTTCCGCGGACTGACTCCCCTGGACAAATTTTACTCTCCTTTCTGCCGAATGCCACGGCCCGTAGAAAGGCCTGGGTGGAGGCTATGAAACATGTAGTCTCTTTCAGACTAACTACGCTGGCTATAAGAGAATATTTCGCAGGGAGTTTGGCCGCCTTGGGCTTTGACTGACCTCGGAGGCCCTGGCCAATTTTACTCTCCTTTTTGCTGAATGTCAGGACCCGTAGAAAGGCCTGGTGGAGCGAGGCTATGAAACATGTGCTTGTCTTCAGAAACACCACATTAGCGTCCGCGCTCATGTAAACAAATACCTCCCTGGGAGATTTCCATCAAATCAAAACCCTTTCTTAGCATTTCCCGGTCACAAAAATATTCCTGTCTGGAAAATGTCGAAAGTACACAAAAAATTACCAGGACGCCGTCACTGTTTACAAATCTATCATATATAATATATATATACTTATGCACATGTGTATATATGCAGAGACAGATGCTGTAACGCTTTTTAGCAGGGACTTCTGAGTATTCTGGAGTGTGTAGTAATCGCATTAGGCTGGCTGACGTCCAATATGCTTTGCGGATATCTGCAGAAAACACTATTGGTTACGTGTACCGTGGTTACGTATACGGATATCATAAGTTAATAACTATCACGTACAGTACAAGGAAACAAATTTCTAGGCACCTTCAACTGGACAGATGCAGTCCTACCTGACCGTAAAGGCTACGCTACTCTACTCTACTCTACTCTACTCTACTCTACTCTACTCTACTCTACTCTACTCTACTCTACTCTACTCTACTCTACTCTACTCTACTCTACTCTACTCTACTCTACCTACTCTACCTACTCTACTCTACTCTACTCTACTCTACTCTACTCTACTCTACTCTACTCTACTCTACTCTACTCTACCTACTCTACCTACTCTACTCTACTCTTCTCTACTCTACTCTACTCTACTCTACTCTACTCTACTCTACTCTACTCTACTCTACTCTACTCTACTCTACATAATTTATCATTGATCTAGTAGAGCTTGATAGATGTACGTTGAAAGAATTAAGGAGGGTGCACTCTCAGAGCATCTGGGGGCCCGTCAAAAATGAAAAACAGCCTTTGGACGGCACAAATGTTACAGTTTAGACGAGGTCACCCGTCAGCGTTTCTGGCTGCCATGGGCATGGCTGTACGTGTTGTTGATTACACGGAACCCTGACTCATCCCCGAACTCCGCCGGACCGCGGGCCCCGGCCTTGTCCGTGCCCCTGTGAACACGTAATACTCTCAAAGCAGAGGTGTGGGTTTTGGCTTAGTTTTGGAGTGTGTTTTTTTTTTTGCTTTTTTATGGGGCCTTTTTAGTCTTCGTAATCCGTAGGCAGCCTCACCAAAAATCAACCTAATTCGTAATAGTACGTTAGCCGCAAAGCGTAAAGTTGTAATCAGCTCTGAGACGTAATTCGTCATCTAGGGCGAAAATGCAGACCCTCTTTTATTTCAGTGCAAAGAAGAAACCCCGATAAGTAAGCCTAAAAACTCGCCAAATTCCTTAAACCCAAACCTCTGCTTGGAGATTGACGTTCACGGCTATAATCGAATATTGGCGCCGGGACATAAACGTTAAATCAAGCAGCGCACGTCCATGCATTTTGATATTTTGTATCCACACGTACTATTGTACATGCACACCCAGCATTGTCTGCAAAACTCATTACTTTGCCAAACCGCACCTTGCCCGTACTCGATAGGATTTGTGTTTCCCCGTGCACCAGACCCCACTTTTCTCACTCACCGCTGCGCCCAGCTTTGACTGGTACTCAAGTTACAACATTACCAAACCTCACGCTGCTACAGAAAGTACCTCAAATCTCCATGGATATTATCGGTAGGGGTTCAGAGGCGTTTGCCAAAGCAGCAATTTTGTGCCCAAGCTGCTGTTCATACATTCTTGTAGCCTCTACCAGGCACCGCGGATCGCTGGAAAAATAGTAGAAATTGGACGAAATAAAGGGATAGTATATCAGAGAAGATCCGACCAGAGTGAAGATCCAATTTGCGACCCAATTTACTATCCCTTTATTTCGGCCAATTTCTACTATTTTTCCAGCGATCCGCGGTGCCTGGTAGAGGCTAACATTCTGGTACACATGCGTGTCCATGCCGCCGGTTTGCTGCATGATTGGTTAATTCTGACTGAGAAGAAAAAGGGTTTCTTTTAATTGAATATGCCTAGACAACTTCTCAGTGTCTAATGATGGTATTTAATTGGATGTGACTCAAAGAGGACACTGTCTCACTCTGTAGCGGTATCTCCAACAAAAGACGCGTGTTTAGCACAGAAAAGGTTTTAATAGGTTTCTCTAGTCCATTGTCCCATAATCACCTTGATTGATACCTTGTACACAGCAGTGTATTGTTCTGATCCAAATCTATTACACAATTACCGGCAGATTATCTACGTTAACAGTCTTCATTATCTGTATCTTGATTAACTGCCGCTGCGCCGGACCGGCTGGATTGAATTAGCAGGATTTAACGCGGACCCATGCTGGCCTACAAATGTCGTCCTCGTCTCCAGACCCGTCAGCCTAGCCTCTACCAGGCACCGCGGATCGCTGGAAAAATAGTAGAAATTGGCCGAAACAAAGTGATAGTATACCAGAGAAGATCCCGGGCCATAGAAGATCCAATCCGTGGGTCGCAAATTGGATCTTCTATCCCTTTAATTTCGGCCAATTTCTACTATTTTTCCAGCGATCCGCGGTGCCTGATAGAGGCTAGCGCCAGCCGGTTTTTCCGGATATCGCCGTGCTCCAATCGATAATCACTATAAAATTAGCTGACGGTGTGCTATTCTGATGTTGTCGCTAATCATCCTACACTCCCAATGCTCTCCAAGCAGAGGTTTGTCTAATTTTTGGCGTGTTTTTAGGCTTTTTTTATCGGGGTTTCCTTTTTGCACTGGAATTTTTTGTTGTTGTGTTGGGTGAAAAAAATTCCAGTGCAAAAAGAAACCCTGATTTAAAAAAAAGCCTAAACTGACGCCAAAAATATGCCCAAACCCAAACCTTTGCTTGGAGAGTACCAATGACTTTGTAACTGGCTGTGTGTTAGTCTCTACCAGACTAATGTGTTAGTCTCTACCAGACTAACTACGCTGGCTATACATCATACATGTATAGGAGAATATTTGCCGGGGGAGTTCGGCCGCCTTGTAGGTCGGAGGGAAAGAAACTACCTCCCCGCGGCCGGACTCCCTTGGCCAATTCTACTCTCTTTTTCTTGCTACGATCCGTATTCCCGTAGAAAGGCCTGGTGGAGGCTAGCTGTGTGTTACTAGCGGTGTGTAGTGTGTTTGTACAGATGCAGTTAGCTTTTACACGTGAAGTATCGGGTGCTTGTGAATGATGATCGGTCTCCGCCCAGACTTGTCTCACGGTGATTGGAAACAACAGTGTCGTTTCTTTTTCCCCGTGTGAAAACTGGGCCAGCACTTAGTAGCCTCTACCAGGCTTCGGGAGGTGGCTGTGAAGAGCAGAAATCGGCCAAATAGAGAGATAACATGCCAGGGGAGTTGGTCCGGTAGAGAGTACAGTTTGCGACAATGTATACTCTCTAGCGGACCAACTCCCCTGGCATGTTATCTCTCTATTTGACCGATTTCTACTCTTTCCAGCCGCCTCCCGAAGCCTGGTAGAGGCTACTAGCACTTCTGGAAGCCTGTGGGAGAAGTCTGTAAAGACACGCAAGGGAGTTTTCTAGACGCGGTAGGTCCTGCCGCAACGATTAAAATCGCTGCAGATAGAAGAAGACGGGCTGTGTTTGTATTTACACACTTCATTCACACAGACAAGATGGGCGAGCTTGTAACAGGGGCAACAACAAGAACTTACGCTGTCAGCTGCACTATTCAAGAAAGAAATGGCTCGAGAAGTACACGTTTAATTTCGATCAAATACGTCTCCTTATACTATTCTATTACTCTCCAAGCAGAGGTTGATGGGGGGGGGGGTTGTTACCTTCTTTGAATCTATGGCCCATTTTTTTGTCGCTACGCTCTCTGGCCAATTTGATACTGTCTTTTTATATTACATATTTTTCATGTTGCCATTGACGACTCGCCACCCATCCTCCGCCGTGTCATGTGGCAAAGCCACCCCTGTCCCACCCACGGGCAGAACGTGTTGTCTCCCGCTGGTCCTCCCGTGTCGTCCCCTGCTGGTCCTCCCGACCTTGTGTGTTGTTGTAGTCCATGATTACACCCTGTGGTGACAAGTCTTCTGTTGTTGTGGGAACGACCGAAAACGAACCCGGCCTCGCGCGTAATACGATATTTAGTTAGCCTCTACCAGGCTTCGGGAGGCGGTTGGAAAGAGTAGAAATGACTTTGACGTTGGCTTTATTGGGATCCACATTTAGCTTACAAACACTGCAGCTATTCTTCCTGTGGTCCTTCAAATATCGGCCAAACAGAGACTGAGAGAGATAACATGCCAGGGGAGTTGGTCCGCTAGAAAGTACAGTTTGCCACACTGTATTTGGCCGATTTCTACTCTTTCCAGCCGCCACCCGAAGCCTGGTAGAGGCTAATATTTCGTCTCCTCCCGGTAATTTACACTTTAGGACGTCCAAAAGGTCGGCTTGGGGGGACGGGACGGCTCATTTGAAACAAATGTGAAGCATTTTATTGCTGGAATCCAGTCCAGAAGCTATGCAGTTGTCCCAACCTTCGTTCCCAACCCTTTGATACACTTTTACAGCGCCAGAACCTAATAGTAATCAACCTTCACTGATGAAAGAAGGAAATAAGCAACGTTTCTAGATCGCGTTTTCTTTCATTACCGTACCCTCATATTTTGATGCTAATAAAGAAGGTCTAGAAGAATTTAAATCCAATGCCGTTGAGCATTCCTCCGTGCACAGTTTACAAACGCAGACCTCGGCTAGGATTTCAACCGGGAATACTCAGGAATGTGCCCACGCTCCGACATTGACCTTGCTCCTGGCCTTACCGACTGGGGGCACGGCAAAGCTAGTTAAACTTGACTCTGACACCCGAAACGTGGTCCTAAACGGGGGCCAAACATATCTGGAAACAATCTCGTCAAGAAATTATTCTCGCTGTGCTCCAAGTCGAAAATGGAGGGATTTTCCGACTTAGTTTAATCTTATTTGGTCGTTACCGCTTGGTGGTCCCTTGATTTAGGTCACCTTTTCAACTCGGTGAGTTTGCCCTGAACTTGACTCATGATTTACTTGAGTCTGTGTCAGTATTTAGTCCTGGACACGTTCCACATGGCTAGTTGGCTGACACGGTGTGCCAATGCCAGCGACAAGGCCACGGGTACGTCCGTACAGTGTGGCCTGACTGTGACCCTAGCAGATCGCCGTTTCAGGGCCTTTCAGGTTTTAGTCTTCGCTCGCTTATTCTCCAAGCAGAGGTTTGAGTTTTGGGTTATTTCCAAATGGCGTGTTTTTAGGCTTTTTTATTGGGGTTTCTTTTTGCACTGGAATTTTTTTGGGGGTTGGGTTAAAAAATTCCAGTGAAAAAAGGAAAACCCAATAAAAAAGCCTAAAAAACGCCAAAAATAACCCCAAACCCAAACCTCTGCTTGGAGAGTAACAGGAGGTGGCCTGACTGTGACCCTAGCAGATCGCTGTTTCAGGAGGATAAATCTTAGCCTGGGACCATCCTGTTTAGTCTTCGTTTACTCCCATACTCGCTTACCCTGCCAAACAGGGCAGCGGCCTTATTAAAAAGCGTACCAAAAGCCAAACAAGGCTATATTCTAGGCTATATTTTGATATGATGATGATTTTGATATAAATCTGCCCAACTGTTATCTATGCCATTACTGGTATCTATTCATACGGCACTGAGGATTCAAGGATGAAAACCATCTCTCAGAAAATTGGGCAGGAAATTTTTCAATACGAGGGGGGGGGGGTCAATTGACTTTTAGTTTTACATAGAATCTGATAGATCATCGTGATGTATGTTAGACATCCATGTAATGAGAATGAGATAGCATTTTCGTCACTTGTGTTGTGTAGATCATTTACAGTATGTAGAGTTTAATAGAGTTCTTTATTGCACGTTCATGAACGAGGGCTAATTGCAAACAGACATTGACAATAACACTGAGTACAGAATGTAGTGATATAAAACTATATGCTTTGAAACTTCAGAATAGCCATTAGCGGTGGGCCCAAGGGTGAAGTATATTCCTGGTTGTATGCAGTTGAAAGGTTTAGCAATTTTCGCAATGTTCAGGCGAAATTTGGCCGTGTTGGGGGGGGG
>NW_017802503.1:711817-749727 GCF_001625305.1 Branchiostoma belcheri
GGTAATTTATCATCCCCCTGACAGGTTCTCCATATAGGCGGACACATGTCCCAGCGGGAACGGACTTTCTCCGTGACAAATATGTCAGATTTGTTTTTAATGATTCTTCTACGGGATGACCTTTCTCAGGATAGGTAAAAAAAGATACTAGTGCCCTCTTGCAAATTTGGTTATCGAAAGATCTCGAAAGATCAAAAGGTCTTGCCTGTCAAGTTTTATGATTGGGCACCGTGAGAATTCGGCTGGAGGTAACTTACAGTTGCGCAAATGTGTATGTGTATGATTTTGGGACTTATATTTTTACATACAGTTTTATATATGAATGAATGAATGAATGAATGAATGAATGAATGAATGAATGAATGAATGAATGAATGAATGAATGAATGAATGAATGAATGAATGAATGAATGAATGAATGAATGAATGAATGATCTTTATTGTACAAAAATGTATAGTGACTCCTGTCATTGGGTCAATAAAATCTAGATTATTTCCTATAACGTCTAAAACATGGACAGAGCCTTTATTTTTTACAACTTCCTCGTCCATTTGCATCTGTGCAACACTATCAGTATCCACGTACTTACGTATTTACGTATGTTAATCCTGTGGTCAGGAAATGCTTTGAGAGATAACATTAGTCTGAGGTTAGCTTTGACGTATTACCCCCTGACTGGTAAAACAACTTTGTGACCCCGCAGAATTTATGCCATCTCTCAGCGCTACTCTGGTGGTCTCCCTCTAAATCTTTTAGTATAAACCTTTACGGAATGGCGCCCTGTCTTCCCTCCCCTCCCCTGATATTAGCCTCTACCATGCTTCGGGAGCGGCTGGAAAGAGTAGAATTATTGGTCAAATAGAGAGATAATATGCCGGGGGAGTTGGTCCGCCAGAAAATTCATTTTGCCTCTAAATGTACTCTCTAGCGGACCAACTCTCTTGGCATGTTATCTCTCTATTTGGCCAATTTCTACTCTTTCCAGCCTCCTCCCGAAGCCTGGTAGAGGCTAACAAAATTTAGCTGTCTCGTTACTGAAAAGGATGTCTGAGATCCTTGTCGACGTTTGTTTTTGTCACAGCTTGAAAATCTTACGTACGTCATCAATATCGTATGACGAAGAATGTTACCGTGCCGTACACGTTACCTACACAAGTTCTGAATGACTCGTTTATCAATGACAAGGTGGAAAAATTGCAGCCTCTACCAGGCTTCGGGAGGAGGCTTAAAAGTCTTCGGGAGGAGGCTTTAATAAAAGGGTAGAAATTGGCCAAATAGAGATAACACTTGGCTAATTTCTACCCTTCCCAGCCTCCTCCCGACGCCTGGTAGAGGCTACAATTTTTTCACCTTGTCCGTCGGCCTTCATCACGGATTTGACCCACTTTTCTGACTAAGACACACAGCTCTGTAAACAAGGTCTGTATAAAGTTGAAGCGGCCTTGTGCGTCCTCGCACGGTGATGATGAGTTGTGTTTAGACAGCCTGGTGTGAGAATAACGAAGACAGTACTGGGTATTGTCAAGGTTCCGTGCTGTTGGCGTGCAGACGTATATCTTCAGTGTCCCTTACTTTGATCTCCAATGTCTTTGATGTTTGAGACGATACAGGTAAGGAGTGTAGACGAACTTGCAATGTCTTCTCAAGCGTCATAAAGCTTAATTCCTTAATTGTATCCCAATGAAAAATTACGTTGAGCACTGAAACAATAGAGGTTATTTTGGTACACCTTCCCATGAAAGTTTCATGATATAGTATAGTATGTCTTGTAAAATTTCACAGAAGCGTGCATCAAAATCAGAACTGATTTTATGTCGCGGTAGCTTGGCCTGTGAGAAATTACCTGTTCGACTAGCTTTTCTAGCTTCCATATAGCCTGAAATCTCACAAAACTTGCCAAAAAGTCACAAAACAATGCTTTATCGCACGTACATCCTTCAGACATCTTTTCTTGTGAACACCCTCGCTTCAACACAAATGTTTTTCTGTCGGCATACTTACTTACTAACTTGGGCCCTTGGCCCAGTGCGCGGAGCATAGGCCACCAATGATCCTCTTCCATCCAGCTCGTTTCTTGGCTTCCCTTTGGACATCCTCCCAGCGCATGCCGACATAAGGGATCCTCAAAACACTAGGAGGAATATCAAGGAGCAAACCTAGTACTTGACATCCCGAGGCATGTAGACAGAAGGCATTGCCAATGTAAACCACAGCATGGTGTCACAAATTGACAAAACAACGCTTTATCTTACCTACATCCTTCAGATATATTTTCTTGTGAGCACCCTGGCTTTGACACAACTCTTTTACTGTGGCGTAAGGGAACTTCCAAAACACTAGGAGGAATATCAAGAGGCAAACCTAGTACTTGACATCCCGAGGCACGTAGACAGAAGGCATTGCCAACGTAAACCACAGTCTAGTGTTTGTGTTTCCCATTTGTTCTTCGTTAGGGGATAAACTTGAACCTCTAAAGCGTAAGAACATTATCGAGGCTGTCCGTTGCGGTTAGAGACCTGCACTTGAACTTCCCTAGCCTTTAAAGTGCACCGAGCTCTTAATCTGAAGCCAGACATCTTTCTTAAGTAGTCTAAAGAAAGGCGAAGTAAACTACAAAGAAATGACACAGCTGTTGTTGCCACAGAGGCTCATGTACTTGACCGAAGGTACCAGTGTTCTAGCCAGGATTTTTTCATAGCATAGGGGTCAGGTGCAGAAGAGTAACTTTCGTGGCGCACATCGCGCACTGAGCCGAAATATTTTGAAACTCATAACCCCCTGAGACACTTTTTCTTGTTTAATGAGGAACAGATTTTGGTTTTCCCATTGCTATAGCTTCAATCTAAAGTTATTCATTCTAAAGTTATATTTTCATTTTTTGGCAAGATTTATGAAGGTTCTCCCTCCCAAAACACCCCTATGCTGGTTGAAAGACAGCATAGGGGTCAAATTATAGCATAGGGGGTCAAAATCATAGCATAGGGGGCCCCTATGCTAAAAAAAGGCCTGGCTAGAATACTGGGTACCATTGTGGTAAAATGTACGCTGACGTCTCGAGGATATGTTGAGGTTAGGCACGTGTCGTCTTACGTGAGAGAATTCTGTAGTTTCCTCTCAGATGGAAATACGACATTCATCGGAGACGAATAGAAGACATGAGGTCGCCAGAAACGTCTCTCTTGGCCTTCAGACATCTCCACATCAGGGGAACAGTGCGAGGTTTTCCTGCAGTGTCCCTGACAGAGTCAAGACCACTTCTGTATCGGTATCAGTATAGCCGGTATGACCGCCCTTGACTTCGGCGTAATACACCGGCTTCGCAGGCACGCGGCGTGGCGGCAGCTAGCTATATCACACCGAACGGCTTGTTACACTCAATCTTTGCACATCTAATTACCGGAGTTGTTGAAACCTTTCTAGTCATGATGCCCCAACTGTGCCTGGTGGCAACGAATTCCACTCTGTGATAGTTCTTGGGAAATGCGAGTTTTTGAACACCTCAATTCTTGGTTGATAACTGATGTTTGAAGGCATGACTGATTCTTGTTCTTTTTTTGGGCTGGGCTCTTATCGTAGCGGCACTTCAGCGTCGTTGGAGGATCCGCACGTGCGGAGAGCCACAGACGCACCTAATCTCCAGGCAGATCCCTTTCGGTGGCGAGACAGTATCCATTAGCTAGAGGAGTTTGTATAGCCTGGGTGCCAACCCCATAGCACACTGGACACAAAATATCTCAGTGAGGCTCACTGAGATACTTTGTGTCTAGTGTGCTTTGGGTCTGGCATCCAGGCTAAGTTTGTACGGCCACCGGTGGCTAATGGACACTCCTCTGGCCAATGGATAAGTAGTTTGCGTTGCCACCGTATGATCTGCTTGGAGATTAGGCGCACCTGCAACGCGCCAGAAGTTATCAAACAGGAAGTCCAGGATCGTTCTCAGGAATGTCTGAGGACCCTGAGCGAGTCGTGAGCCGAATTCTCTCGTGATTTGCCGGCAGAATGTTGATACGTACGCGGCCATACGTGTGCGCCTGCTGCGTTCTTCTACAAGGTCATTACCATAAGGAGAGCCTTCAGTTTTGTCCTGCATTTCGTGACACCAAAGGAAGTAGAACAGCCAGTGAAAAATACAGTTTTAACTCTTAATCTTTGTGGGACTGTCAACGTTAAGATGTTTGTCAAAGGGGCCACGCCCAAGGGAACATGACGAAGGCAACCTACTAGATTCCACGTTCGTTAGAACCGGTTATATGAATATTGGCTGAAATCGGTTTCTGCAACATAGGTTTGGAATTGTGTTCATAGGTAATAGTCAACAGACGGTCATGTCTACATTTGTAACTAGATTCCTATTGCTGGTGTCAATATCTTATTAGAAACAGCTACTACATTTTAGGCAGCTACTACATTACAGTATCTTGCTCTAATTTATCCAGAAATGCAATGAGGTTTCCTCATTACTCATATAGGGTAAGGTATGGATGACAACTATATACTACTGCACTATATTGACCAGAAGCCTATTGAAATTTATAAATGCAATGTAGTAGACAGAGAGCTCCACGTGTCTTCTGCATCGGCCGAATATGGACCTATGCTAGGCTTTCATCATTCCGATTGAGGCGCAGTAATTATTCTACTACTTAATAAAATGTTACGACCTTATTATGAGGATTTAGCGAGTGTATTTCTCTGGGCTTTCCAACATTCTTTCAGCTTGCTGATTGACTCCTATTAAGAGGTTGATCTCAACGACTTCGGCGATCTTTGATTCAGTGCATACAGGCGGTTTTAAGTTACACTGATTTCCTTCCCTAATTGCAAAGAACAACTAACCACAGTCCAATTTGCAACTGCAACTAATGGTGGAAAGATAAGGACCTTACCCCCCCCAGTGCACTTCATTGAGTTCGTTAAGTTTGATTGGTTTTGCGGTGTTTGCCAATATTGGTGGAACAGTTTACTTAATGGATGGTGTACTGCAACTAATTGAATCAAAGTAATATCAGACTTACGTCGGTGAAGGTTAGACATCCAGGTAATAAGATACGCCAGAAAGCGGTTAATTGACAAGCAACTGGATATGATTTTGGGAACGGTCAGACGTTTATTTCAGCTAGTATTCACTAGCTTTCGTCAGTGACTGTGAGACCAGGGAACGCCTGACCGTTTCCAAATTCATATCCAGTTGCTTTTTGGTGTATATCTAATATCAGACTTGAAGGAAGGTTAGCAATTACTGGTTGCAGGGTTTGATTTGTAGCAGTGGCCCTGATGTGTTGCTGCCCTGCGATAAGACGAATGTAAGGTTAGAACTTAGACGGACGAAGATGTCATCTGGTTAACATTGGCCTTCATGAACCCAAATTGATTCCATTAGAGACAATGGAATGGCGTTAGAACTTGACCTTGTTTTGGTGGTCTAGCATGTCGGGAGAGGAAGGTTTGGGAAGATTGCATTAACAGACGAGAACCAGCCGGCTGTGTTATTACACAACCGCCACCCTTGTTGCTTAGTCACCCAACTTAACAAACAAAACCTATTCCATCAGGGGACTGGGCTGTTTCCCTCACCACCTTAGTCAGCGGCTCCTGGGCGGCACTGCGGGAACTGATAGATCGTTCTGCAGTTGAACCCTACAGAAGACCAACCATTTGGCCACTGTTATCATGACAGATGTTAGCTGTTTGCTGACGGGAAAGTTTTATCGCCGAAGGTAGATTTACTTTAGTTCCTTGAACCCACTACTTCAAATGTCTCATGACGGATGCAGTTGAAACCTTTGCTTTGGGATAGGAATCTACCGGTAAGCTGAGGAAAGCAAAGGTTGAGGCTTTTCTTGAGTGTGTTGTTCGTACACATGTGTTGCCTGGTGATGATGGTCTTGGATTACCGCTCACTATAGCTAGATGAGACTTGTTACTTAAGAAGTGTCCAAGATGATCATGACCTGAGCGGATCTGGCCTGAAGCAGTTCAAGACTCTAACATCTTGAACAAATACACTTGGAAGGATCTGAAGTCGCAGCTGTGTGGATCATCACTGTAGTGTGAGAAACTGCCAGGAGGACACAGACAGGAAAAATCAGTCAGGCAAATTTGTAACACAACGATATGACTCATCCTACAACTCGCCCTTGGCGTTCCTCCAGCAACCTCTCGGCATGTGGGAGGAGGCAGCTTAAAGATAACAAATGGTTGTCTGAGTTCTTTTAATCCACTGCTGTTATAGCAGCATCACTGGTACTCTTCACCTACCTGACAACTCCCATTTATGGATGTTAAAAGAATAGACGAGTGTGTGTCTGTGTGTGTGTGTGGTCACTGAGTCAGAGGTGCTTGCCAACCTCATTGCGTGATCTGCACATATTCTTCTTATCAGGTTGTTGTATCAAATACGAGAAAAATAGACAAGAACAAAGTGTCTATGCACTTCTATTTATATCAACAGTACCACATATCAATGACTAAATAAAATAAAAACGTGCACTGACCCAATGTCGTAAGTACAAATCGTGCTAGATTATCTAGTATATGAGACATTGGCTCTTTCTCCATGTCCCAATCTGTTATATGTAGACAAAGACTTTGGTTTACTGCAACACGGAAGTATCATCATTGTAGCAGAGCTACAGGTTCTATGATATGCTAATAAATATACCAAGTTACCATCATAATCTCGTCTGACACTCACGATTTTAGCTTCCCTTTTCATTTATTTTATTTATTTCAAATTAGATCTTTCCCATTAAAATGTATGTTTGTTACGTACTCTCCAGGTCACACCCATGCACAAACTACGGCGGCGTCGAGCCCTCTGCCCGACCTGGCCAGCCCCTCACAGCCGGTGGACACATCGCCACAGGACGCAGAGGACACAACACAGCTCCAAGCAACCACCGAGTTCTACTCATCTGAGGCCTCGGCCACCGAAACACAGCCGGGGGCACCCTCGGCTAGCGGAACAGCCACAGACCCAGGGATTCAAGCTGTGACGACCGCCTCAGAAGCTGTCGCGGCTGACAATGTTACCGTTCTCGCAGCAGGTGCAACAACAACTGTGTTGGCAGCAACAACGGAAGCAGGGTCCACCGTTGCAAGAACAGCTACAGAGCAACAGGTGGCAGATAATGATACCACTGCTGCACCTGTCGCGGTGGGAGTATCTACCGTGACATCAGGGCCTAGTGTAGTAGATACCAGCACCGTACAAATGATGGCAACGACTGAAGAGGTGTTGGAAACAGGGTTTGAGGACCTTGTTCCCGGAACCGACGAGCAGCCAGATTCTTCAGGTGTGACCAAAATGCCGGAGACTACTACAACTCCTCCACCAGTCGTGGTGATGGGGAACACCACAGTCGCCTCAACTGCTGTGCCTGGAAACGTGACAGAAAATGCCACACGAGCTGCCTTTCTACCCTTTATACCCCGTACAACATCCCGCCCTGTTGTGTCTACACGAGCGAGCACAGAGGAGCCAGCGGTGTCTACAACACTCAGGCTCACCACACAGAGCGTGCCGCGCACGACAACGGAGGACCTGTCCAGGGTGAGTGATGGATTTTCTAGAAGCGAAAACACTTCTTAAAAAAAACACTTCCTTTAACCAGAAAAGCTTCCCCTTACAGGATGTTGGCGGTAAATAGAGTGATGGTAATCACGAATCGTGAAGTGGTCAACATGACGGAGACACGAGAGAAGTACTCCCCCCTGGTTCCGGTTGTTGGCCTGTGTCCAACCTCTTCTTCTAGACCACACCTAAACACGACTAACACCGGATAATCTCCATCCTTAGTCGGTGTCAATACACTTTGACTCAGCGAAAACAGCCTGTAGCAACTGTGCTCTAATGTCATGGTTTGCCAAACGGTAAAACGTAACATTGTTCCTCCAGGATTTATTCAGTATAAACATATATGCGTAGATATTTGGTAGAGCATATACTGAGAGATGTTGTTACTATTGCGGTATGATTGTGGCTTACAAATAGCCTCCTGTGCAGGCTCCGGGCGGTTGGGAATTTTTTAGAGAATTGTTTTGTAGAGTTTTAAACGCGTTCTTTTAACAGCCGGCCATCCTACAAATAACAACCGAGAGAAGGTTGCGGAATGCAAAAAAAGTTTTCAAAATGTTTGAATTATAAACCTGGACTAAATGCAAGGAGCGGCCGTTAAGACGCTAGAAAGATGTTCTTGCACTTAGTCTACTGTGGGGTGAAATATCAGTCTATTACAGCAGTACTGACTACACATTGATGGGCTTGTAGCCAACAGGCCAGGGCTTTTAGCGCCTTCAGTGAAGATTGGAATGGATGTGCGCGGGTCAGTGACTCAGCATACATTATGTTTTGCTGCCAACGAAACGTTGTGACGACAACAGGAACGCACCAGGTTCCAATTTCCTCAAAGCATCCAAATGCGATCTCAGAGCAGCAAAACTGTAAATATTCCGAAGAATGCAATCTTTATGATATTGAAACATACTGATTCACATTAACACATTTCAAACAGTTGAGTATGTAATATTTGGGGTATTTTTTTTCAAAACTGCAAAAACAAGCCCAAAGATGATTCCTATATTTTCTGGGTGGTACCTTAAAATCAGCCAAAAGCCCTGGCTTCCATTAAGTATTTTTTCCATCAGAATTTTGGGAATTTTTGCTCCATGAGGGACAATATACATTGGGATAGTGTGTTTTCAACTCAGTATGTAGATAAATTACTCGAAGATTGGCTTTGAAATATCTGGTTTCCAAACCCTAAAATCTGCACTGGATGCCTTTAATGTCTTCGCCATGGTATATATGAATATATCTACCAATTCTCGCAACTGTCTCGGATGTTACGTCTTGTTATAACAGGGGCCATGTACGCCATAAAGCGTGAAGGTACGAGGTTGGTCGGGCGATTTCACCTTATTCTGGAAGAAGCAATGGACCTTTTAAAATGGCAGTTGGAAAATGGTTCAAGATCCATTAGATAGGCGCCAGATGCTCCCCATGGAATTCAAATTCTTGAGAATTCGACAGTTCTTAGAAATTGGTGTCAAATTTCCTCGTGGTAACCGGGGCGGTGTCGCTACTAATGGATTTCTGGTGTACCGCAGTGCATTTCTGTGACATCCCCTGGGGAATATTGTGAAAATGTCAGTTCTTGGCGTCCTCATTCTAGTTCCCCCCTTTCGGCCCACATTTTACATCCCTGGCCTGAAGATAGGTTGTAATGCTGGTAGCAGAATGCCAAAATCCATTCCAAAGGACAAGAAGAAAATGGGAAAGAACGCAAATGAAGACTCTATTATTCACCATGCCAATAAAAAATTGTTCAACCTTCATGACCGCCTAGATTTTATAATGAAGGCAACTTTTTTTTGCCAAACTTTTTTTATGCGCACGCTCGCATCAGTTTGGGGGTTCCCAGATGATGCCATCCATATAATCAAATCAACATGGCCTTAATAGAAAAGATGAGTCATCACATTAGTCCATCCGGTAGGGGGATAAAATCTGGTTGATTACCCTGTGCATGGTAGCTAGCCAATAATGATAAGCGATAAGCACACCAACCGTATCTTGACCCTCGAAAATGGTAGGCCGTCTGACGCGTAGTAGCAAATACTCGCAATAGATTCAAACGCAATCAAATGAATGTTAAGCTATGACTATGAGTTTTGATATGTAATTAATTTCTATCCTTAAGAGGTATCAATGTCTTGTATGTAAGAATTACTGACGAGTATAATGGACAAACTGTAAATACCTAAAAGTTGTAGTATAAATCGAGCACAACGGACAAATTGTAAATATTTACGAAATCCAGACATAAGTCACAGACAAAGTTTCAAAGTAAGGTCTCTTCACAGTCACAGAAGGCATGTATTGAAATTCATCGCCAGGATAAGAATGGAAAACATATAACAGAATTTTTGGTATCTGAAAGTCTTCGAAAACAACCACCCTGCCTTGTCACAGTAGTTGGGTTCTGGCCACCTGTTGACGATTCCCAGGCTGTTAACAGTGTTTATTGGAACAGTCTGCCTGGTGCGCCCCTGAGATGACAACCATTTAAAATATTTGGAGCACAGATAAAGTAAAAAATGGTGTCAATGGAGAGAAATTTGCTCGAGGCAAATTCACGGATGCTACCAATTATCAGTGTTACGTTTCATGTTTTCTTGAGAGGTGGTTATGCAGTATGAGTCTAGTTATATGTACTTTGCGCCAGCTGTTGTAGAAAGTAAGCATCTTGTTTACGTTGGCTTTCATTACTCTCCAAGCAGAGGTTTGAGTTTTGGCTTATTTTTGCTTGTTTTTAGGCTTTTTATGGGGGTTTCTCGAGTTTTTGCACTGGTTGGCGTAACAAAAATTCCAATGCATAAAAGAAATCCCTATAAAAAGCCAAAAAAGGAGCCAAAACCCAAACCTCTGCTTGCAGAGTAACCTTTCATAAGACAACCACTAAAACGTTCCAAAATAGTTTTTTTTAATGAATCATATGTGGAAAGTCGCCATCATAACGGGTGTGGCAAGCGGGGCTCCTCAACTGTCAACTACAGATAGCGTTGTTGATCTTATAAATTCTTAAGGTCACTTGTTGCTCATCGTTCAAGTTTGTGAAATATTTCTGAATCCCCAGGGCTGGTCTGAACCACGGACAGACATGTGCCACACTCACTAATGGTTACAGATGAGATGATGTCACATCGTTAGCGATGCTGGTTCAATGTCACCAAGCACGTTCTGAGTTGAGTGGGCACCACAATGTATAATGGACTGGGTCGAGGGTAAATCATTTGGATCATACGGTACGCAAACTCTTCCAAAACCAGATTTCAACCTGATGGGGGCAAAACCTGTATTACTGTCATGGCAAACCATTTTGCTCACGTTCTTGAAAACAACAACTCTCCTTGGACAAACCAAACATCATAACAATGTGACGATCGGCTGCTTGTTCCTTACGCATGTTTGTGGTAGTAAAACTTCCAGACCCTTTGAATTTGCTAAAGATGCAGTGCCATCTGCTAGCTAGTCCTGGAGGCAGAAAAAAGTGCTGTATGTTGTGTAAGGTCAAACTTCAGCAAGATGAGACAAACTTGATTGATGGTCAGATACTAGTGGCAATTTATCTCTTTGATTGATTGAGTGAATCAAAATTAAAAGTTCAAAATTCTTAACGGCATTGGTGGACAAAACTCACCAAGTGAGAAGTACAAGGAATGTGGGATACTGTCTTGTTTAGATTAGACCGGGCAGCTGTTGAAGAGACCACCAAATGAACCTTCACGTCCTTTACGTAGCCACAACAAGTGTTCCCCAACAGGCGTGCTGGAGAAATAAACATCTTCGGAGGATGGCAGCCATCCCAACGGGAGGAATTCTCTTCTGTCAGGCCATGTTGATTTGATTATATGGATGACATCCGCGCGCGCATGAGTTTTCAGCCATTTCAAAAAAAAAAAAAGTTTTCAAGCATACTGTAAATCGCACAAAACAGTTGCAAAATGAGCAAATATATACCGTAAGTTTAAAAAAAGAATCGGAAAATGATACCAATGTCGTAGAAAGTCAAACTCAAACAAAAGAGACGAAAATGTAAAGAAATGAATTTGAAGAGTTGATTATTTGCCATACCATACCCTGTGTCATTTGTTCAACCTTCATGACCACGTAGATTTCATAATGATAGCAACTTTTTTTTGCTAAACTTTTTTTTTATTCGCACGCTCGCATCAGTTTTGGGGTTCCCAGAGGATGTCATCCATATAATCAAATCAACATGGCTTGACAGTTGAAAAAAAAAAGGATGCGTAAATTGAGTCAAAACAGGCTGAAGAAAACTGATCTTTAAGCAGATCATACGGTGGCAAGGCAGTATCCATTGGCCAGAGGAGTGTCCATAAGCCACCAAAGTGGAGATTAGATGAAAACCACAATTGTGAAGATAATTATCCTTAAGTTCGTGGTCATTAGAGAGGTATTGGTAACGGAATGAGAAAAAGAAGAAATCGAAACAATCTGGTATGACAGACACCAAAAGTAATAAAGTACAGTATGGGTGCTGAGGCCTCCTTGTGTTTCAATAGCCAGGGTAGAAATAAATACCATTCAATGATGATCGACAAATGCATTGAGTATGTGCTTTATGTGCTTTATTAAACTCCATTAGCGACACACAAGACATACAAAATCAAGTACGTTTTGAACTCAACGACGTAGTGAATCCCATTGACGATACATTAGTTGGCCAAACACATCCATAACCACAGCACGTTCTAAGATCCTCCAGAAGCCTTATAATCCTTGTAAGCAGACATATCCCCGAGGTTTGAAGTGTTAAAACAAATGTATTCAGGGTATGGCTACATCTCTACGGGCGGCCTTCCGTTATAGTGATGGACACAGATGAGCTACAAGTAGCCGCACATTTGTGGGCATTACGGGCCGTTTAGCTATACCGCCATGTAGGTCTGTTAGCCTGGGTGCCAGACGCTGGCGTTTCAGAAGCGATAGATTTTTTGGGGGGAAATCCTGATGTCCGCTACAAGAGTATCCAGTGCTATCCACCCACACCCTTTTATAATATCTTTCACATAGCGAGGAGATAATTAGAGCCAGGGTGCCAAAAAGGGGTTCGCGGGGCATCTAGCTTCTCTGGCCAAAGGGATTACTAGTATCATTTTTTTTATTCAAACAACAAGAACATACGAGATGGCGACGAACTCAACTTCCTTAGAACTTATAATATTATCGCCGCCATCTACACAAAGTAATTAAACAGAGATATGATGATAAATAAATATAATTCAATAAGCGTAAGTCCCAACCCCTATCCCTTAGAATTACTGATAGTATCACTTACTCGCGGAAGGGGCTGGCACCCAGGCTAAGGCCTGTAAGAATGCCGAAGGTATACCACCGAATAGCAGCAGCACAAGGACATGTCAGCGGGCCTGCCTGCAGGAATGCGGGGAATGGCTGGTGATACGCCCGTACCGCGGCCTCGCGCCACGCCGGTCTGACCTGGGGCGTCCCGAGGGGATTCATTAGTATGGGAGACTGGCAATATTTTAACCACCGTAATCCTTACCTCGCCTTCATCAAGGCTTTGAAGTTACATATTGATTTGAACACGATGGAGAAATATTATAGCCTTGTATGGGTCCTGTTCTGTGTATAGAAGAATCGCAATGTACAATGTACTATAGTAGGTACAACTTGTATATTAACTACCGTAATCCTTAACTCGCCTTCAGCAAGGCTTTGAAGTTACATATTGATTTGAACACGATGGAGAAATATTATGTTCATCTTACGTGAAAACATACTACTATGAGGGTCTGCATGGGGGGGGGGGTCATTACGAATTACCGCCGAGTGGCAATATTTTAACCACCGTAATCCTTACCTCGCCTTCAGCAAGGCTTTGAAGTTACATATTGATTTGAACATAATGGAGAAATATTGTAGCTCTGTGTGTTCATCTTACATGGAAGCAAAAATTGTATACTACTAATCTATGAGGGTCTGTATGGGGGGGGGGTTGTTCGTCCCTCATGGTCGAGGATGACCAACGAATTACGCAAAATTTTGTGACCGATTCTCAGAGCTGATTATGAACAGTTACGCGTTACAGCTAATGACAGTAATGTAATGATTACGAATTACGATGATTTTGGGCGGCTGCCTACGGATTACGAAGACTGGCATGCAGGCCCTCTAAAAATTAGTATGTACAACTTACTTAGCAGTCTTCGGCATTCAATGCACTGCGGCGAACAGCAATGACCTTTAATTCGACTTAGATTATGATCAATGATTACATGTACACGTAGTTGCACCTGTACGATACTGGAATAATTAAGTGAGTTCGCTGAATTGCTCAGTCAAACTGAAACGACAACACACAATGCCAACTTCGAAGACGGGACCATTTCCAAAAAGATTTGTGTTTCATATAAAATACACATCCCTGAAGGAATAACTCCAGACTGCAGGACTCCGTATGTCAACAGGGGCCGAAGTGTCTGGAGTCCCTGTATGTCATGAACCGGTCCCTCTGAAAGTTCGCATAAACAAACTGGACAAGTCTCGGCTTGATAGAGTACTAGCAGACAGGCTTACGTTGTTTGTAGAAAAAGCATATAGACTGTAATAACTCATGTATCATCCTTCGGAGGCGACCTTTGCCTGAACGTACATGTAAGTGAACGTTGATACGTGAAGTGCTGTGATGCATATTCTAGTTATCTGCATCTCTTTGGTCCAAAGGCTCTCACTCAATGATGCTCCTACATCGGTCTCCTGTTATCTATCTATCTATCTAATAATAGTGGGGGTTATAGGCGCTACCAACGGATCCGTCTGATGGGTCTAGACCTTTTAGCCGAATGGTTAAAGCGCCGGGGTCTGAACTGGTGCCTGGGTTTGGCGTGGGTTCGATCCCCGGCCCGGGACCAGGAGTGTCTTTCTGTTTCTACTCTCCTAATTCTTACAGTTACTTCACAACCCTTCTACACCTTAACCGCGTCTTTAAATTTGTAGGGAACAACCCCATTCATTTCGGTATCTATCACAGTATCTATCAGTCACTGGGATAGCCTGGATGCCAGACCCATAGCACACTGGCCCAAAGTTTTCCTGGTCACTGGAAAATTTTGGGCCAGTGTGGTATGGGCCTGGCATCCAGGCTATCACTGGGAAAACGTTTTTACAAGATCATCAAACATCAAGTTATTCCAAACTAGCTCAGTGATACTGTTGATACAGTTCCCCCATCACGTCCTAGAGGCACCGGTAAGATTTTATGTCAAGATCGTTCCACCAAAGCTTGGTCTGGGCCTCAGAACACAAATAAACACCCTGCTGGGAGGTGATGGAGAGATTTAAGCTACACCTAAAATTTGTTTTCGTAGTCCCGGCTAATGTGAGAAAGGATATCCCGATACCGCCGATCTCATCCAACAGACTTGATGGATAACACGTACATATCACTGAAATGGTGAAGAGGTTAAAAGTACCAAGATGTCGAGTGAAACGCCTCAACTAATCTTAAACTTTCTGTAATCTTAGAAATAATGGATGCATTTCAGCATCCTACACAATATGTACTTTAAAACATTTGTAGACATTTCCAGGATTTACGATATATTTTGCAATGACGTGAAGTGGATTTGTGACGGCAGTCAACTGCTATCAATTTCTTTGCCACATTTTTATGGGGGCACTTTTGTTGTATTTCTGTGGTTTCTCACTTTCTGTTGGTGGGGGTGTATGACAGTACTAGAATTACACACTTAAAAAGTAGAGCACTGAATCTCTTCACATCTTTCACTATATCTATTATATTCGTTTGAGTCATTCCATGAAATGTGTTCCATCATCATTCTATGTTAACTTGTATACTAAACGTAATAATGATAATCTTTTGTTTCATTTGTCTACCTTTGAATATTGTTCTCTTAGTTGTGGCAGGTCGCTTGACAAGCCACAAAAGTAGTTTTAACCTTTTCAGAACACATCTGTGATTTATTCTAAGTCAATGAGAAATGTTGTTAACGTTTCTGTGTGTTAATGAGTTGCATGGTCTTTACTAATACTTACGTTATATTCCTCTACAATAACCCATTAATTGGCCAGGCCGTTCCGGTGGCACCACCTCAGACGACCACAGGCCCACCCACTACTACAGATCATAGACCAATGATAACAACAACAAGAACAACTTCAGTAGCAGCAACAACAACAGTAGCAGCATCAACAACAACAACAACAACTATAACAACACCAACAACACAAACATCAACACCAATGCCAACAACAGTGTCAACTCCTCGCGTTGTTCGAGGACCGACATTTCCACCCCAGGTAGTATTACTCCACAGCCGACACTCTTGCACTACAGACTGCACAGTTACCTGGGTTAAGGCCACAGCTTATGATGTTTATCCGCCATGTTTCCTTCAAGTATATCAAATATTATTAATCTCCAAGTACATTCCAACCACAGAACTGGAAGGTAAGTCAATGATCATACATGAATTTACAGCACTGATCATCATCGTGCATTGCTTGATGTCCTCATTGTATTTTTTTTTGCAAATGTGCTTCGATTTTACATATGTATGCTACAATTGCCTCATTTCATTTACACAGCACAATGCTATGATAGTGATACCATTCACCAATTATAGCTACATTTACCGTATCGTAGACTCTATGTGCTCCAATAGCTTTGCGCTATAAGCATTTAATTCACCAACTGCCAATTCTACCTGTCACATATTACCCCATTCCACAGACCCTCCCTAACGTAAAACAAATCAAGATTCAAGATCACTTTATTGAACATTGCAGAGGGAACGCTGAATTACGTCCAATTTTCAACAGGTTTTATAAACAATTCATTACAAACGGTATTTTACATAAGATAGATAGGCAATTTACACTGATTATTGCAATCTACATGTATAACAATAACTTGGAATGGTTAAAACTGGCGCAACACCTCTAAGGTACAAACACTGTAGTGAATATTCAACTGTTAAAAAAGGAATCACATCCATAACCTTGAACTATCGGACGTACCACAAATAAGAAAATCCGCAGTAAGCCGGGTCATCGCGGGCCAGACACATTGACTGGTCTGTCTCCTATGGGAGCGCTCGACGGCAATGTGTCCAACACCTAGTCTCCACCAGACCTCTTTTGCAGGCTGAATAAATAGTAGAAATCGTCCCGAAAAGGGGATACAATTGACCAGAACAGGCAAATTGGACCCTTCCTGGCCGGCCACCTACTCTGGCCAATTATGTCCCCCCTTTTAGGCCGCTTCTATTATTTATTCAGCCTGCAAAAGAAGCCTGGTGGAGACTAAGCAACACCAATCTGTGTGAAGGCAATGGACGGATGGCGTCCGTAGCCAACAGTAATAAGGGTAATGAAGCCAGCGCAGTCGCAAAATCAATCTACTGATTCATTGATTAAAAATGCCCATTCATCAATCTGGAACTGTGTTGATAACCTGAATAAGACCTGATGCATTTTTTTTTTAAATTTATTTATTGAAACAACAAAGTACAAGACATGGTACAAGACACAGAGGTGGAAACTCTAGCCGAAGCTAATATTAATCACACCACTGACATAGAATACAAATTACAAGTATAAAAATGACAAAACAACAAATGAGCGTTCGTATATACAAAACTAACGGCAATATAAATCATTAGGCAACTGTAAATCGTTGGGTATTAAGTATAAAGGTTTGAGTAAGAATCCGAATTTTTTTCTCAACTTCAAGACGTAAAGGGGCGATGCATTTCTGGCTATAACAAATGCTTCATTCTGCATTTTAAAATTACACTTTTATACTGTAAAAGGTGTGGCTTTAGATTGCATGTCAATTTGCACCTATTGGATGCAATTTCTCAGGCACAGGATTTCCTCCTGGCGAGGCGCCCTGTGGGTGCTGGAAAAGGAAATGGAAAGTAGCCAACTCTTTCAGCAATAACCGATGAGTTGAGCCAAAGACAGGAACCAAGCTATGATGAATTGCAAAATTATTTCCAATGGGAAATATATGCTTCTGGCATCGGCAATTCAGCAAGAATCCACTTGTATTATCTTCATTCCTGAACAAATATCAATTTGATGTAGATTCTTGTACATCGAATATGACATGCCTTTCGCAGCCAAACCAATATTAATAAAAACGTAAAATACGTCCATGATACGCCCCCCAAAAATAGTTCGTGCATATAAACCTGCATTTCTCCTCTGGTCTCTTAGCGTCACAGACGAAAGGTAGTGGATACTACCTGAAACGTCTGACCGTTTCCAAAATCATATCCAGTTGCTTGAGTAACTGTTTTTTGGCGTATCTTATTACCTGGATGTCTAACCTTCATCGACGTAACTCCATGATCAATCATACCTTGTAAATCATGCAGATTAACTACGCAAAACTCTACAGGAAGATATTGATGAACAGATTATAAACGTCTGTGTTTATTCTCGTTAATTGATCTCTGTCTCAGGCTTTCCCTAAGTCGTCATTGCTTTAGACTGCCCACTTGGGAAATCAATTCTGTTTAAATCCGGTCTGATAAAGTCACTTGACGTGGGCATGTAGATTTACGTTCATCCGTACGTATTTGCCATATACTAATAACGCTGTATACGTACATCAATGGCCCTCAAAGTTCCGCATTTTCGTCGTGGCGCAAAGGCGAAGCTGCCAAATATATATATATCTTTCCTAATTTGTACACAATAGTTGCATACTCATGTCCGGTAATGATAATTCATCGGAATTTATCTTTCATGTGTTAGTATAACTAAAACATGAGTGAATAGTTGTCGAAGATGTACGTATTACGTCCACTCTTACGAGCAAGGCAAACTAAAAATGTTTGTATGTTACATATACTGTGAGTTCCAGGAATATCATATATCATATGTTCGGCATAAAAAGAAGTGACTTCTTAAACTTAAAGCAACTAGTAAGAAAGCGGCAAATACATTGACAGATTGAGAAGACTCAAAACGACCCCAACTGGTACCGATGTTGCAGAAAAGGCCGTGACATAGAATTTGTACCTACACTAATTGTGAGCCTAAAGCCACATGTGGTTGTGTTAGGAATTCCTTAAGCGTTACTAGGGACCTGAAAAATGTCAGAACACAGGATGGAAAAACCATATGTATTTCCTTGAATTAAAGCTAATCGCTGTCCGCCCACTCAAAGCAAGCCATAGGTCACAGCTGACAAGCAAACGCAGCAAATGCTTCACTTTATCGGGGTTATGCATTATCGGTCGTGGACTTTAAAAATGTAACAAGTGAAATAGAAAAGTGCAAATGGACAAGTGCAAATTTGGGCAATATCAAACTGTTCCAAATGGTCCCATATCACTGTGTGCTTTTTAACATAATTCATTTTTTACCTTCAAGTTATTTCGGAATAAATGTTTTGGTTGAGTCTTCTTGCAATTTCTTTTTTCAGCTTTGCTAATAGGTCAACCAGCTGCCCTCACATTCACTCATGCTTCAAAGCACAGCAAGCTTGTGATTTTATTTTACCATCTGTTGGTCCTGTACATGTACATGTCAGCTACATACGCTTGTATGTCTTTTTATCTAGTCTATCTGCCCAGGTTGCCATTAACTCTTTGTTTATAGAGGTTGTTAAGGAACCGTGACAACAGGATACATGTTTTAATACACCAGAAACTCCTTTTCTCCAGGGACAACACAAAGTTGATCTTTTGAGGTTTGGGGGGATTAGTGATATGTCAGATTAGCTGGATGGCTAGATGTGAACACTTGCACATTTCTGAACCATCTTATTTTACTTCTCTGTCACATAAATTCCTGCTTTTTCTTTCAGTATTGTTTAATCCAATACTCTCTCTCTCTTTGTGTGTGTGTGTGTTCTTTCAGTTTTGTTTAATCCATTCCTCTCTCTTTGTATGTGAATGTGTGTGTGCAAGGAGGTTATAGCCTCCTTGGTGTGTGTGCGTGCGTGTATGTGTGCGTGTGTGTTTGTGTGTGTGTGTGAGAGCATATGTGTGTGTGTGTGTGTGTGTGTATATGTGTGTGTGTGTGTTTGTATGTATGTGTGTGTGTGCATGCGTGTGTGTGTGTGTATGTGTCCCTGTGTTAAGCACATAGCAGGAGACCTTCAATGTCTCTCCTTTGCTTTTTCTCATCCTATGGTCACCACACTCTGTTATTCTTCCAACACTCACATTGACTGAGACAAGTGATAGGATGAGAGGCAATATACAGAAGCAATAATTTTTAAATGTATATCATGATACTAAAGACATCCATTTATTCCCCCACAGTTGATCCCAAGTAAGAACCAGGCAGACCTGAGCAATGAGGAGTCAGACAACATCGTGACTGTGTTCTTCAACGGCACCAGGTCTAAACTTACTGTGAGTAAAATATTTTCTCAAGATGGTTGACATTTTCTATTCAGAACTGTATGCTTTCCCATTGACTTACATTTCATGGTGCCCATCAAGGCTGGAAAGTAAAGGTGGTCCAATGGCCACTGACCACTAAAATGTAGGCTGGGACAACTAAAAAGACACTTTGGGACATTTTTGGGACAATAGAAAAATAATCAACATCAGAATGTCAGCCCTTCTTTTGTTTATATATCAGGCACACGTCCTGGCTTTTGGATCCGAAAAAATCCCCCTGAATTTCCTGTCTATACTGGTGCAATTATAATGGGCATGGGAAGCAAAATAAAGTCGACTTCAAGTTGAAGTCATACAATACTTAAAAAAAAAACAGGTTGGGACAGTTCATCCTCACTTTGGGGCAATTGAGATTTATTTTTGGGACAGTGCTGGGACAATAGGAAGAAACGTTAATTTTGATCATGAGGCCTGGCCCATGAACTTTCATCATGGCCGTCGATCATCTTTGTTTGCACATAAATCTTCTTGTTATGATTTGTAATCATATCATTCAGCAAACTTCTCAGTTGTCTGTTTATTTATAAACAGGCAAAAGGGACCTTATTGTAGAGTGTTGAGACATTTTTCGATTGCATACATTGTAAACCTAACGTTAGGTGGTAATGGATCTCACCTGTATGATTTTTGTACATCGATTCTCATAGAACTTTTCAATCCTTGGTTTGTTTCTTATGTAAAATCCTTGGTTCAAGTTTATTGCACAATGTTTGTAGAGTTCAAGCATCAAGAGCGAAGTACATGTAAGTAGCCTTTTGGTACTCTCCAAGCAGAGGTTTGCGTTTTGGCTTATTTTTGGTGCGTTTTTACTTTTTTATTGGGGTTTCTTTTTTGTACTTATTTTGTTATGCCCAAAAAAAATTAAGTGCAAGAAAGAAACCCCAATAAAAAAGCCTAAAAACATGCCAAAAAATTAGCCAAAACCCAAACCTCTGCTTGGAGAGTAGCCTTTTGGCTCCAAATTTGTTATAGGGCTAAGCAGCAGGGAGAAGGTTGAAGCCTTCCTAACTTGATGCAAGGTTCTCATGTCCCGGTTGGATTTTTAAGGAATTTGTGGTTATCAGTTCTACTATCACAGTTCTGCTATTGGAGTTGCTCTTTTGATAATGTTATGACATCATTTGATGAAGCCCACCTTTCTAAGTTTGGAAAACACAGATGTGAATCTTTGATAGATACAGGCAGATGTTTCCAGCTGTTTTGATAGTTGTCTTGAAACCCAAGGTTTTACCTACGAAGGTCACATTTGTGATAGATGTAAATGTAGATACCAGCACCCCAGCTTAGTACACTATCAACATGAAAGAGATGTTTGAAATTTTCTTCATCCTTAGTGAATCTACCAGTGGCTTGTACAAGCATCAGGGGCAGGGTTAGGATGGCTTGCACAAGCATTAGGCCTATTTAGGGGCAGGGTTAGGGATTTTAAACACCACCAGACAACTCAGTTGGCACTACCATCAATTTGTCCAAATCTAAGCTGAATTCCTCCCTCATCCTTTTTGGCCATTTTCAGACACTTGTCAATATAACTTCTAAGAAAAACATGACAAAAAAAAAATCATGAGTAACATTTTTGTGCAGGATCCAGATGTAGTCTGGAAATAGCCTCTACCAGGCTTTGGGAGGCGACTGGAAAGAGTAGAAATCGGCCAAATAGAGAGATAACATGCCAAGGGAGTTTGCTGGAGTGGCAAACTGTTCTCTCCAGCAGACCAACTCCCCTGGCATGTTATCTCTCTATTTGGCCGATTTCTACTCTTTCCAGCCGCCTCCCGAAGCCTGGTAGCAGAGGCTAGCCTGGAAATATGGGAACAGCTACTGCACTGTAGTAGTAGATAGTTTTTGTTATCTGATGGACTAGAGATATAACAGTTACTGCAAATTAACTTGATAAACACTGAACAGACACACAGTCCATAGGGAGGGATAGATGACTGGTAAGATAGTGCAGTCCTCACTGAGGAAGATATCATCAAAGATTTCTATGAAAAAAGGACGTGGATGTATAGCACACCCTCTTCTATGCTACGCAAGGTGCTAAACACAATTAAGCCCTTTTTTTGTCCCTAATGCCGCCTTGGGTGGCCAATTGGACCCTCTCTGTCCAACGGATTTGCCTGGCCATTATGATACTGTCTTTTGCCACCCTAGAATCTGCTTGAAGATTAGTCCTTCCAGCTAAAATCTGAAATTCCTTTCTATGAATTGTTTATTTCGGTTCACACCTCGCAGCCATTCGGCTGAATTATGTACAACTTACAAAATGTCTCTGAGAATTTGAAATTAAAGGTGTTACACTCAATACACTGTGAGGTTACGAGTGTTGGAATTAAGTTTTGCGATAAATGATCATTTTCTTTAAACAGTTCAATATTAGGATCAGTCAACAACAGCAATATTGATTAGTTCTAAAATATTGCACACACTTCAGTAAGAGAAATGACATTAAAAGGATTATCTCTTCACAGAGGAACTCATGGATCCTCCAGTATGATGAGACATTCAGAGAGGACCTGTCAGAGATCATCAATGACATCAGTGCCGGGCTGAACGTCCAACCCACCGACGTGATCTACGTGGAACCGACCCCCAAACTCCGGCGGGAAGGGCTGCTGGAGGTCTCCATATTTGTGTATAACAGGACCAGCAGGACAGGTGAGGAGAATAGATAGAAGGACAGAGGCAAATAGAAAGATAGAGGCAAATGGCGGGCTGCCATCAAGCCTCAGTCAGCGTCAGAGTGCAAGCACGTCTATCCCTCGGAAGACGGGGAACAACAGACGATAAACTAGCCTGAGTTTTTTTGAGCGTTGTGACTAATGTCACAACTTAGTCTGGTACCCAGTTTTCTTCAGGCTGGGGTCCAGAGCTGTTCAAGGCTGGACAACAGGCTATGTCTGCGGCCACTCACTCAGTCCTAAAGGAAACATAAACTAACTCCACATAAACTTTACATGATCATTTTTGCAAAATGAACCCCTCACACAATAAAATTACATTATGGGAAATTGATACATAGCTAAAAAGGATGTGCTTGAGGAATAAGTTCAAGAAATATTATTACAGACTTTCAGATAGTATGATCTGGTTTCTTATAAGCAATGCAAGTTATTTCTTGCATCAGTTATACCAATTTGCTGTTCAGTGGTTCACAGCTTAGCCTGAGCTTTGACCAAATCAGAACCACAGAGAGCAGATAACACAGAGACAACAGAGATCCCCACTTCAATTAATGAGGGCTTGCATGGGGGGTAGTGATTATGAATTACGCAAAATTTTCGTTGCCGATTACGATCGTACGAGCTGATTACTACTTAACGCTTTGTGGCTAATGAACTATTACAAATTACGTTCACTTGATTTTTGGGGAGGCTGTCTACGGATTACGAAGACTACAAAGGCCTCAGTGATTATGCCTTACGAAAAAAGGGCATGCAGCCCCCCAGATAACCCTGAGACATCAGAGATCCCCACTCCAATTCATGTGGAGAGCATCACTCACCACTGAACCCCCGGGAAGGCATCTGGGTTATCTTACTAGATAGAAGTTGTGCTGTCTATGGGGACAACAGTAAGCACTGCTAAGGCTCAGGATTTGTCCCAGTCCTTAAAGGTCTTTTTCTCTGATCCCTGTGGCAAAATCGGTGCCATTGTTAACAAACAAAGAGAAATGGGAACAATCAATATTTACAAGGCTTTAAAGAGGGCTGCAGGCACTGAAAATATTGCTTATTGTGTTGGAATCTGTGCCAATCCTTTGCAGACTGTAATTTAAAATCAACTTGGCACGCACAAAATGTAAACAAGTTTGGGAAGTGTATGCTGCAACAATGTATGTCCAAGATACCTCGATGAAGGTAATACGATATGCCAAAAAGGAGTTACGCAAGCAACTGGATATGATTTTGGAAACGGTCAGACGTTTCAGCTAGTATCCACTAGATATCTCCAAGCAGATCTTTCGGTGGCCGCAGAAGACAGAATCAAATTGGCCAGGCAGTATCCATTAGCCAATAATGTCTGGCTAATGGACACTCCTCTGGCCAATGGATACTGCCTTGCCACCGTATAATCTGCTTGGAGATTATGCTCCAAGAGCAACCACACAACATGCAAAATCATTCCCAATGCATTATATCAATAGCTTTATATGAAAGAAGAAAATTCAATGATCCACCTATTGACCTACATATCAAAGTGTATTGGGTTTTCTTTTAGGAATATGATGACCAAAAGTGTCCCATGTGTTTCTAGCACTTAACCAGGACAATCAGGATCGATGTTGTGGGAACTGCAGCAATGTTTTCCCTGTCTAGGGCCACACCAATTTAATTTGTTGGTTCTCGGATTTTTTCAGGAAAAATATGAAGCGACAGGGCGAAAAAAAATAAAAATAAAAACAGATCTAGGCATCCTATTATAGCCCCAAATGCTACGATAGGAGGTATGAAGTCAAAACAAAAGGCTGGTTCAAAATTTAAACAATGAATTTTGAACTTCTAATGATACTACTGCATTGAAAGATGGAATAACTGTAACGACTAGGAAGAAAAGGACTGTTTTCAACTGTTCAGGGCAAAATATGAGCATTTTGCAGGTGATTCTGATTTTTTTTTTTTGCAAATCAGGAAAAAATGAAGAGGCGAATCCGAGAACCAACAAATTAAATTGGTGTGGCCTAGGTTTTTTTTTTGTGATGATGCATAGTGTTAAAGACAAGCTTATCTTTAGAATGAATGTGTTCCATATGAACCTCAATCAATACTGTGACCTGAATACGCGCACAGGGAGCAGCACAGATTATCCACTGTCAGTCACAGTTGCCAACTTGCCACAATAGCTGGAAGGCACTGTCAAACTTGTGCAGACACTGCAGATATCTGCTCAGATGAACATTTTTCAAGCTGCTTGAATGATCAGTCGCTTCCGAAGGTTGACACTCCTTTTGTAGTTTGCAAATGTTATGTTGGAAAATATGTGGTCTGCAACAGGCAAAATTCTGAGGTTATCCACTGTCAGTCACTGTTGCCACAAATGCCGGAAGGCTGATGTCAAACTAGTGCAGACACTGCAGATTATCTACTCAGAGGAACATTTTTCAGGCTGCTTGAATGATTTTCGCTTCCGTTGTATCGCTGATGACTGACAACAGTGAGGAAAGATGAAAGAGCAGATCTGATTGGTGGTGATATGGAATGATTTTGTCAGTGCAAAGATGAGGGCCTGCATGGGGGGGGGGTAGTGATTACAAATTACGCAAATTTTTCACTGCTGATTACGAATTACGTTTAAGTCTCAGAGCTGAGTACAACTTTACGCATTGCAGCTTATGTACTATCATGAATTATGTTGATTTTTGGGGAGGCTACCTACGGATTACGAAGACTAAAAAGGCCTGATTACGCCTTACGAAAAAGGGCATGCAGGTCCCAACAAATGCCGGAAGGCTGATGTCAAACTTGTGCAGACACTGCAGATTATCTACTCAGATGAACATTTTTCAAGCTGCTTGAATGATTTTCGCTTCCGAAGGTTAACACTCCTTTTGTAGTTTGCAAATGTTATGTCGGAAAATATATGGTCTGCAACAGGCAAAATTCTGAGATTATCCACTGTCAGTCACTGTTGCCACAAATGCTGGAATGCACTGTCAAACTTGTGCAGACACTGCAGATTATCTACTCAGAGGAACATTTTTCAGGCTGCTTGAATGATTTTTGCTTCCGATGTATCGCTGATGACTGACAAGGGAGAGGAAAGATGAAAGAAGAGATCTGATTGGTGGTGATATGGAATGAATTTGTCAGTGCAAAGATGGGGGCCTGCATGGGGGGGGGGTAGTGATTACGAATAACGCAAAATTTTCGCTGTCGAATTATGTTGATTTTTGGGGAGGCTGCCTATGGATTACAAAAACTAAAAAGGCCTGATTACGCCTTACGAAAAATGGGCATGCAGGTCCCCAAAGATGGAGGGTCTGTAAGTGTAGACTGGTCATTGGCTTGGTCTGCTTCCAGTGGCTGCTAGTGCTACTCCACTGGATCCCAAGCTACTGTACGTATGCTAGTATGAAATGACAAAGGCTGGCTTATAAATTGGAAAAAAACATACTGGTATCATTCATGTCAATGGGATCTATGTAATCCTAGAAAACTATGTAACAGCTAGCTCAGTCGGTAGAGCATGGGACTCTTAATCCCAGGGTCGTGGGTTCGAGCCCCACGTTGGGCGCCACTGTAAAAACCGAAAGGGGCGAGCATGTCACAACCGGGAATCGAACCCGAGTTGTCCGCTTGGCGGTCACCAACGCTAACCATTACACTAAAAGGTCGCACGACCATTTAGCATGGTCAGTTAGCACTGTTACAACTATAAAGACCTGAATTACTTTGAAGACGATTGTGGTTACCTGCTTCAAAGTGCATAAATAAATGTGGATGGCATTATTCATCACACCTCTGGTACCAAGAGGTCAACTCAGCATTGTGAATTCATCATTTCCGAAGCACTCAGCATCAAGCATTCCATCACATACAAAAAGAGAAGCATTCCATCCTTCCATGCACACATACAAAAAGAGAAGCATATCATGCAAAGACAGACTCACCATCATCACCATCATCATCATTACCATCATCATCACCATCATCATCACCATCATCATCACCATCATCATCACCATCATCATCATCATCACCATTATCATTATCACCATCATCATCACCATCATCATCATCAACATCACCATCATCATCACCATCACCATCATCATCATCACCATTATCATCACCATCACCATCATCATTATCATCATCCTCATCATCAACATCCTCAACATCACCATCACCACTATCATCATCACCAACATCATCATCATCACCATTGTCATCACCATCCTCATCATCATCAACAACATCATCACCAACATCACCATCCTCATCCTCATCATTTTGACTGATGCTGAGGCAGGCCACCACTGCTTTCCACAGTATAGGCAGTACCAGTAGTCTAAGTCTTTTTTTCCACTGCTTGGTGTTGCATAGGTACCAGTACTACATGTACATGTACATCCCATGTCTGCAAAAGGGTATGCTTCATCCAGACCAGGCATTCTTTTCCCATCATAGTGGACTGACACACCGCTGTATCATGTCCTCTTCTCCAGCTAAATGGCTTACGCAGGACGCATCGTGGATTTTAGACGCAACAGGCACTAGTCCCTTCAGATTAGAGAATGCTGCAAACGCCTTGGATGGCAACAACGAAACCTACTGGAACCTCTCTGGAGCCACCTATGGATACAACAACTGGAGCATTGTGCTGGATCTCACCGAGGCTCACACCATCACGGACATTGCGTTGAATAACTATGGGGACATCGTTCACGATATTGCAGCCTTCAAGTTGCAACGGTCGCGGATTGGGCACCCATACAACTGGGAGGATGTTCTGTTTGTTACTCACGTACAATTAGATACTGAAGGACGACAGGAGTTTGGTGGCAGTTTCAAGAAAACGGCACGGTATTGGAAGTTCGTGGTCACTGAAACCCTGACAGACACTCAGCCTTGGCTCCGGGAGCTAAATCTGAGAGGATATCCACTGGGTGAGGGACAGCATCTTTTTTTTTTCTTCACAGTGAGGGTTTGAGTAAAAAGACAAGTCTGCTGTCATCCTGCTGCTTGAAAAGAAGCTCTAAGCCATTACCTGCTCAAACAAAGTCATCACATTTCAGTAACGTTACATATATAGAGATACATGTACATGGGATGGACTAATACTCAGCAAATCTTATACCTACATGTACCATTCAAATGCACCATTTTGACGCATTGAAATATGCTTTTCACTGCAGTTTTGCTCACTCAGCTGCTGAAGACACCTGAGCCACATACATGTACTTTCACTCTAATCTATTTCAGTCTATAGAACAATAATCTATTTCATGAAAGGTCAACTTCACAAGAACATAAAGAATAAAAGTCTTTAATTTCTCTCTCTTAAGTATTGTCTCCTCTCTCTTCTTGGCTCTTTTATAGAATGGGGTCAGGGAACACTATTATTACCGGTAACACTATTTTTATACATCCAAGGAGGTTCTATTTAAATTTTTGTGTGCACAATTTTTTCTCACAACATCTTTTCTTTCAGGGAACAGCCACAATTTGTCATTTGCAAACTTGATGATATCAAGGATGCCTTTGATATTGCTTAAATTTCTACAATACAACATGCCCATAACCCACTTCTGCTTTGTGTTGTACAGATAACAAGCTAGAGAAGAGGGATGCCGACCAGTCCACGGTGTCTAAAGATGTCGTAGAGGCTGCCCTGAATCAGATGAAGGACCAGTATGAGCAGCAGGATAGGGTAAGTCTTTATCTTTTACTTGCCCTCTTTGCTAAATTTTGCTTCAATCAAACAGATTAGGACCAGCAGATACAAAGACCACCTGCAGAAATAAGAAAGACAGACTTTCATAATGGGGGTTTCCATGTATGCCAGTATGATATCTAAGCCTTGGGAAGCCTTCGATTAATATTACATTGATCAAGAGTACTAGTGGGCAAGGTCCATAACAGAAACAGGAGAAACTCTGACAGGTTGAGGACAATAAAAAGCAGAACTAAATGATATTGGAAATCACCAATTCCCTACTTTGCTAGACTGCTGAATGATTCAAATACTGCCTAGTTGTGCAGCACAGATGACTTTTTAAGATTTACACTGTTGTTAAATGTTGCTAGTAATTCTGAATATTTTTAGTGTATTACTAATTAAGAATTGTGATTTTAAGGACATGTAAAGGAGTGTGTAATTCAGTCGGCAGACTGCGAAATGCCAAATGTTGTTTTACTACAATAAACCATTCATACGTTTATGTCTCTCCAGGATGTTGAGATAGTAGAAGTCTCCCCAGGCCTTACCGCACCCCAGCCAGCGTTACCCACCAGACAGACCTCCATCTTCGGCGAGTACTTCTCCCTGTTCATCGCCCTTATAGTGATCGCGTGCGTCTGCGTGGTCATCATCCTGCTGGGCGTGCTGTACCTCTGCGTCCGGAAGAAGAAGGGGAAACTCCGAGACCACGAGAAGGTAACATCCGTGTCCATAATATCACCAGGGTCCATAATATTGCCACCTTTAGAAATAGTGTGCTTTAACATATTTTTACTGCAACATACTTTTGGTATGCACTCCTGCACACCTCAAATGTACATACCTAGGGTATGTTGCAGTAAAAATATCTTTAAGCACACTATTTCTCAAGGTGGCGATATTATAGACCCTGGTGATATTATGGACACAGATGTTATAGTATAGTGTATAGTGTAATATTGTTGATTGATGGCTGTATAGTGTAATATTATTAATTGCTGTAATAATTGATGCTTAATGTGTAATTTACTATGTTGATAAGATAAGTTTTCCTGTAGCATAATGTCAATGATAGCAGTTGAACGTGTATGTAAATAATTGTTGTATTTTATGTAAAGTTCTCCAGGAGGAATAGTGATGTACATATTATCACTAATGGGAGATTCCTAAATAAACAAACAATAAACAGGTGATTATGAAAAACTTAAACTTTTCTCCAACTTAAAATTTGACTCCCCAGAAATTTTCGACTGAATCACTCAGTCTTCCTCAGCTATCTGACCCAAATGCTGTGGACACGTGATTTTTCCCACGTGTGACGTCAGCAAAGGGTCAAAGGTTGTCTGAAGTCAATATCGCCCCCCGTCCCGGTTGAGCAATGGTTGAAGTGCCCTGATGTAAATGGCCTCTTTTATGCCTCTCTTGAAGTAATCCTGTTGGTATCCAAGATTCTGACCCCCTCCAGATCCACTGTGTGTCCCGGTGATTCTATGTGGATGTGCTGTGACACCTCAGATGCAACAGAATTGGGTCGTCTATGTTCTAGAAACCTGGTTTTTAGTGAGCGCTCAGTTTCCCTGATATAAGTTTCCCGACAGGGGTCTCTGTTAGTTTTTCCCTGGCAACTTATGTGGTAGATAACCCCACATTTGTCTTCCTTGGGAGTTTTAAGTTTTTCATAATGTAATTTACCAACTCAGATGAACTTTCATGCCAATAAACAGGTGATTGTGGACGACGGGCTTCGTCTGGACAGCTACCAGGCGCTCGACAACCCCGGCGCGACCTTCACGGACGACGAGATCCTGACGGGGCAGAACGGGAAACCGAAGGCCGAGGAAGCGTGGACTGTCAAACCGTCGGCGCCACCGCCGCCGAACGGGAGAATCGCGGAAAACACAGAGGAAGAAGACACGCATTTGTGACCAACTTTCTCTGCTTAGTTTGGTAAAGTGAAACATACATCAGTGTAAGACCTAGGAAAACAAATGTTGTGTTTCCTGTTTCAGTCCTGAAAAAATTAGGGTCGCTAGGTAGGGATTATCTTTTTTTCTTCCTTCTTTTAGACTTAGTGATATCTATATTGGGGTCCAGATCATGGAGCTAGAAAAGGTTGATCAGCTTGAAAAATTATGCCCCTTGCAGGGGTCCACCCTAAAAAAGAGGCTAGCGTTGGCAGGTTTTTCTAGGGTCGGTCGGGAAACAGGAAACACAACTTTTTTTTTCCTAGGCCCAAAGAGAAACATACAGCACCCATCTTGCCTATTACCAGTGAATGATATTGTCATCTGATCTTTTCACAAAAGTCAAACCGATTTTCAATCTATAGAGATACAAATCATTTTGTTCAACGTGACATTTTGTGCACATTTTTGATTTAGCAAATTTGCCACAAAACATCAGAATAGCAACTTGTGAGATTAAGTGCCAGGAAGAGTAAGAATTGATAAAATAAATGCGTATTGATGGTACAAATTAAACATTGCTTTCTCTTCTTGATAGTACTAAGTAAAAATATTTCACAATACAGTTTCACAGTTTTACTCAATGATTGTAACTGCAATTTTTGATAATCAGAGTTCATGTTATACATGTACTTAATACATCATTAAAGTAGACATCTAAGTAGTTTTTGTGGGTTTGAGGAGCAAAGAAGCTAGGGACTTCCAATGTATTTTTGTAGAAAAGACTATTACTGCTTGAATGGGTTTACAGTACAAGCAAAAATAACACTTAAAGTTAATGTAGCTCACATTTATAGCATTGTAGTGTCCCTGTCAAGTGACATCTTGACTACAATGATTATTACAGTACTCAGATATACTTTGTCATTCCAAGCATCTTCCTACACATGCTCTGTTTCAGAGATCGAGGATACATGTACCTTCAGTTGAATGACCCTTTTTCTTCTGATAGATACGAATTTAGTATACTGATAGGCGCATAAAAGTAATTTCCAGCAAGATTTTGTGAAGATTCTTCTGTTGATCTGAAATTCAACAAAACTTGTTGATCTTGCCAAGCTGGTGTTCTGATACCAGCACCAGCATTTGCTTCACATATGAAGGCATCAGAAATGTGAAAAGCCAAATATATCCCTGTATGTTATGTAGTTCACATACATTGCTTGATGTGTTTTAAAATAGAATTGCATTCTCCAGGATTATTGATGAAAAAAGACCAACTTATTTGTACATAGAAGTGCTAAGTTAGTTTTCTTACCTTTAGTTTCAACAAGTTTTGCTCCATTTGATCAACTTTCTTTTTTTGTGCACCAGAGCATTATGTTCTTTTATGTGCTGCAACCATAGTTATAACATTTCTAAAGTGTATTGATACTAAGTTGCAAGGATGTGGGGTTTGTGCACATGGTCCAGTGACACTCTGAGTACTTTGCAAAGAACCAAGAAATGAGATTTGGTGTGGCCTTAGGGGTGTGTGTGTGTGTGGTAGTACTACTAGACATTACTGGTATACAAGTCTAGAGATCTATGAGTATATGGGTGGCAGACTATTGCCTTGTTCACCCCCAAGAATTTGGTTTTAAAGAAAAGTACTTTCTACAGATAGAGTTGAGGACCATATGTATGTCCCCATGTAGTGCTTGCCTGAGTAACATGATTATTGCTAGTGTGAATAGAAACCTATCTTTTATCATAGGGGCTTGGAGTTGTACAATCATTGTATCTTGAACTATGGCCTTCAGAAAATGTGATGAGCATTAATATTGTTTTTTTTCCATCAGGCAAAAGTTTAGATTTCAAACTGATAGAAATTTAGGGGTGGTACTCTTCTTTCAGTAATGGCAAAAAGAGAAACCTTTGGCAATAACACAACAGGCTGGAGCATTGTGCCAATAGGTCACATTTTACGACTTTAGTATAATGGTAATAATATGATTATTTTCTGTGCCCATGTATATGGCTACTGAACAACAGAATGATGCAAACAGTACATGATGCAATGACGCCCCCTATCTCCTCAGGCACTAACTACATGCCATCGTTACTGCACCTTATTATGTACAGTCAAATGTTTTAAAAGAAACTTTCAAAGATTGAGATATTCATTGTACTGTCATTTTCTGAAACAATAAACTTTAATATTTCCAATATATGACTAAGTCTCAGTGATGAGAACTTTTTCTTCTTGTGATAAAAAAAATATGTGATAACATCAACAAAACATACATAACTAGCCTTCATATTAGCGTGTTGAAGAGAATGAAATATATGAGGAACAGCGTAACAGGAACTTAATATTTGACTGTCATAGCAGATGTCTCTTACTAACGTAGACAGTATACATGATCATTACATCTTATAGTCATATTACATGTCATCAAGTGTGATAGTAACACAATTAACAAGAAGATGATGAAGGGAAAGTTGTACTTTACATTATCTAAAGATGACGGTTACATTTGTCACTCAGTCTGTTGATTTCTGTCTTAGGGCTAGTCCATTATAAAGCTAGGAAGGGTGCTTCAGTGTACGTCGTGTGTGATTTCATTAACCAATATAACCGTCCTTCAGCATAACACACCAAAACTGTTATGTTTGCATATATGATGGCTGTCAGTCAGTAAGAACTGGTTAACATCCTAATCCTTCAGATCATATGGAACTAAGCTTTGTTTCATATTTATACTCACCCCCCTCTTTCCTTCTTGCTATAACCTTCCTGCATAGACGATGCAATGTCCCAAGTCCAGTGTCTAACGACTTAGTTTCAAAGAATGCTCAATGCCTTCTAGCGAACTTTTCAAACAAAATGGCCCTTATGTCCTTCAGCATATAAAGGCATGTATGTACAGGTACATGTAGTAGTATTGTTCTTTGTTCTCATTTGCCTCTTGGTTATCTGGGTTTTAAACAAATCTCAACATGACTTAACAGTTTTGTTCATATTCACGAAACCATGCTATTTTGCAATACTAGTAAGGCTGCACATCTTTTTGGCACACACATACCTCATTTGAGAAGAAAACTATTAATAAGACTTCTTTTGGCAGTTGCCAAGTTTGGCACGTTCTTGCCTGGACATAAAAAAATCACTTATAAAACTAACTTCTCTTTGGTTACCGAACTGGAACATGTAAGTACCTGTTACAAACGTTTTGGTTACTTGTTAGCAAAACAGGAAGAGACAACAAGAAACAGAAGACTAAAACTATCTCTCCTAAAACCTAAAACTCCTGCTATAAACTAATAAAATAGAAGCGTGGATATACCAACTGGGTGTTCTGCTGGTTAGTCAACAGGCAAGCAGCAAATAAACTTCACTTCAAGTGTTGCAGAAAAAATAAGGCAGCTTCTTCATGGCTGCTTTTCCCTTAGAAAAAACTGAAAATGTTGGTATCGCACTGTTTCGCCCAGATAAAAGCAACATAACAAGAAATCAATCATTACACATGTATGTCTAGCATGCTTCTACGGAAGGCACATGATTGCTCTGACCGTGTTACAGCATCTCATCATCTAGAAATGTTCAGCTACTCAAATTTTGGCCACTTGACATGATTCTGATCCATGCACTGTCCTTTGGCATGTACCTTTTCAACTCTCTTGCAGTTCAAGTAAGTTTGAGGTGACCTCCACATTCAGGAATTCTCGGCATCCAAAACAAGCCGGGTGCTAGACCCTCCCTGTGTCCTGTCATCTTCTCAAAAAGGATTGTAAAACATTTACAAAGCAATAGTGTATGCAATGGTGTATAAAGTTCGTAAGTATATAACCTCTAAAATCTTCTTTGGTATCAAAACAAAGTTATACATAGTGCACATGTGCAAACAAAACTTTCAGTTGTGACCAGTGTTGCCTGTGTACCGTCATCCTCTCAAAAAGGATTGCCAAATAGTTACAAAGCAATAGGGTATGTGTGAAAAAACTTTCAGTTATAACCAGTGTTGCCAGACCTAACCAGGTGCTAGTCCCTCCCTGTGTGCCCCCATCCTCTCCTGTACTGACTGTTCGTTGTAGATGTTGACCCTTCGAGCAAAGCCTGCCTGCACCAAGGCGTAGTCAATCCTGCTGTCGCTCTCCTTACTGGTGTCGAACAGGGCCACGTACAGGGTGTCATTCCAGCCTCTGTAGAATAAACCATTTAAACATGGTTAGCAACTTCCAATAATAGTTTCATCAGATTGGTAGAGTATAGGATATAGGGGTTTTCTTTTAAACAACCAATAAATATTGTCTTACCTTGCTTACGTTATGGTGTCTATCAGACACCTTCCTCAATACTTCAGTCAGAATTTCTGAGGTAAGAGACAATATTGGTTGTGTAAAAGAAAACCATTATATCCTATGGTTTAAGCTACTGGATGTTTTACGTACATGTACTACAAATACCCAGTAAGGATGGCTTTTTTTAAAGCTTACACACAAGACATTTCTCTAAGATTGCACCCTCCCTTTACTGAAAAATGTGTTACACATTTGCACAATGAAGAACTTCCATTGCTATTTTGTTACCCATATGAAGAGGAGTGTTCTTTGTCTAAATTGTATTCCTTATTTTTCTGTGGTAATACACATAGTTACATGTATCATTATCTAATATATAGTTTTAAAGAAGTTGCTGATTTGAAGAATAATAATATTGATATATGTTACAACTGACTCACCTGGACAGAATATGAGCTATCAGGACTTTCCCTCCAGTCAGCTCAAAGAACACATCCCTGAAACATGGAGATAACCACACGTTATCAAGAAATAACCTTTATGGTACTTTTATGTTAGACAAAAACATAACAGAATTCAAACCATACATGTATGAGGATGGCATTTAGTATAAGGAACTGTTACAGGTCTTTTAATAGAACACTGAACAGAAACAGGGACAGGTCTGGTTGTTGTTGAATACTGATCAGCACCAAGGACAGTGCCATATTAACACTTATACATGTTGTGTAGGCTCAAAGGTCCACTTTTTATCTAAAGGTCCAAGATTTTTTCTTTGAAAGATGGACTTTAGTTTGCCATTTCGGAAAGTTCAATCTTCAATTTCCAGGGGAGCATGCCAGATCCCCATAGGAATCTTGCGCCTTTGGTGCTCGCTGGTCCCTCAGACAGTGGGAAGAACCCCCCCCCCCCAGCAAAATCCTGACTATGGGTATGCATGGTATGCTACAAATGTACCTTAAGTCACTGCAACATCTATCCTCACCTGGCAGTTTGGGACCACCTGGGCTTCCCCTGGTCTGTAGGGAGAGGTTCTATGTTGGCCAGGTAACACTCCACTGCCTGGAAGGGAAGCTGGCAGAACCTGGGTTCTATCGGATGAATATCTGTTTCCTGGACCCTCTCCTTGTTGCCATAGTCAACATAGAAAACCTGAAATGGGCGAGGTAAAGCAGTTATCTACGGCCGTGAAGGTTGGACATCCAGGTAATAGATACGCCAAAAAACTTGGGAAATGGTCAGACGTTTCAGGCAGCATCCACTACCTTTCCATAGTGACACTGGGGAGTTAGAAAAGCAGGTTTATAAGTATGAACTATTGATTGATATGCAAATAAGGAAGACAAATTTTTTTGAAAGTCCAAAAAGAAACAAAATTCATGGGTTTAGGTCTGGACTTGAGCCTAAACCTTTGGACATGAGTCTGACCTGAACCTAAATGTGGGTTTAGGTACACAGCACTAAATGTGTAATGCTCACCCATACTTCCTGAGTTTCAGTGTTGACACTGGTTATCCTGGCCCTGTAGAACTGACTGTCCTGGCTGTACTTAGCAATGACAATCTCCTCCCAGTGCCAGGTCTATGCCCACCTCCCTCTCTCCATACACCTTCTTGGAGTAGTGCTCACTGTATGTTAGGATAATTACATGTAGGTTACCATTCAAACATTATAATGAATGAATGAATGAAAGAAGACCTTTATTGTACGTTTGTGCTCTAACAAGCTAAGTACAGGTCATGAATAAACAGGGAAAGAGAATACAGCTGCAATGACACTTACATACTATATATACTAATGTGATCTAGCACTATATACAGGTACACAAGTGGGGTCGTGGGGCACAGATGCTAACGTGTTCGGCTTAGGACCAAGATGTTGCGGGTTCGAATCCTACCATGTCACTGATCTTGTGCCCTTGGAAAGGCACTTTACACGATTTCCTCAAATGTATTTTGTTTTTTAAAAACTATCCACATTTTTCTTGGCTTGTTCCTTACCATTTTTTTTAGAAACTTCCAAGCCAGCATATATTTCAATTTCTACAATAAACAAACAATTACTGATAACATAAAAAACTTACTTAATCTCTTTACTGAGCTCATCCAGAGGATTGGGTTTGTCTACATCAATACCGTCAGCAGCTGGAAAGAGAATAGATAGTTCTTACTCATCAAAATACTTTAAACATTGGAAACCTTTATTGAAAGGCCCCCTTGGAAATCAGTTGTTTATCAACTGAAGGGGCGACCCTCAAGATTAATAAATAAAAAAAATAAATGAAAGTCTGTATCTATGGTATAATTTCCACACTTTGCATTACAACACATTTCTTATGTACACATAATAATTTTCACACACCTTGTTCAGTGTTCGAAATACCTGTCTGCAGTCTGCAATCTGCAGATAGATTTTCAAGATTGCAGAAGAAAAATTTATACAATCTGCAATTTTGCAGCAGAAAAAATTGGCACTTGGGATTTGGTGCTCTTGGCCCCATGGACAGACAACACTTAAGCTCATGTTCTGAAACAACAGGAGCTTCTACATCAACCTTGTCTTGACTTGTTTATCTTCTGTTTCCTTTTGGACTTCCAAAAATTTGTCTACACATTGCATATCAATCAACAGTTCATGCTTATAAACTCGTAAGATTGTAGTATAGAGGCTTGTGTATTTGCAGAAAGTATTTCCAAATTGCAGAACAAAATTTTGACTCTTCTGCAATATTGCAGAGCACTGAAAAAAAGTATTTCGACCACTGTTGTTGATTACAGTATTTAACTAATATATCATACAAGTAGGTTTATATATAGTTTTAAACTGACACTCCAAGACAGTAAATGTTAGATCTCAGATCTGTATTAAATCCTACATGTACAATCACTCAGAAAACACATCCAACGTAATCTAATTTTTATATCTGTCTTGAAAAGGTAAAGAATACATATTAGTACAAATGTATTTCTGCATTGACATATATGGGATTCTGTACTTCAGAATTTACACATGGTTAGCAGAATGTTGTAAATGCTAGAAACAGGAGAGCATAGTTACCCATTTCCAGTAGTTCGTCATGTGGCACTCCCCCGTACGTGAACTGTACGAAGAAGTGTCCAGGGTTGAACACAGAAGTCACCTCCACGGCTACCAGTGTGTGTACCGGAGGCAGGTCTACCATGTGGTTAAAGCACACAACTGCCCTTTTTCTCTGTCACTGTAAGGTACAAAAATTAATAAAGCTTTTAAAGAAATGCTGTTTAAGGTGTCAGGGCTTGAAATTAAAGGTGGTCCAATGGTCACTGACCAGTAAAATTTAGGCTGGGACAACTAAAATGACCTTT